>NW_027468663.1:53844668-53848506 GCF_046254945.1 Alosa pseudoharengus | reverse complement strand
CTGTGACTGCAGCTCATCCTGACACCTCTATCTCACAGACCCACCAGGGAGAAGAGAAGGAGAGAGAGAAAGAGAGAGACAGAGGCAGAGCCATTAAGAAAGTGAGTGATGGGACGGAGGGAGGGAGGGGTGAGTGTGAACAGAACATGCTGATGGCAAAAGAGAGAGGGAACGGCAAGTCTCTGAGTTAGCAGAAATGAAATGAGAGTGGAGACAAGGAGAGGGGAGGGAAGGAGAGAGATAGGAGGATAGAGATGGGGAAGAGAAGAGATACTGACGGAGAGAGAGTGCAGACTGAAAGAGAGAGAGGGAGAGAGGGAGAAAGAGACAGTGCAGACTGAAAGAGAGAGAGGGAGAGTGTGATCAACCCTGTGATGGGCTTTTTAATGAAAAAGTTGAGGGGACTTGCTGGAGTTGGAGGACCAGCACCTGTGGCTGTGGAGGACGGCTCTCTCTTTCTCTTTCCCCTCTCTCTCTTCCCCTCTCTCTCTCTTCCCCCTCTCTCTCTTCCCCTCTCTCTCACTCCCATATGACACCAATTAGTCCTCCCATTGAGCCGCCAACGCCATGGCAACCAGTCACCACCGACTACCTACTTTTAGTGCTCTCATGATCACATTCTTATTCTCATATCTTGCCAATCTTTCACTCTCCTCTTTTTGTCTAATCACACTGTCTTTCTGTCCTCTCTCTCTTTTATTAACAGCCGTTTTCCTGTCCTTGGATTAAGTGACTACTGACTGCAGTTAACTTTACACAGACACACAGCACTCAAATACTGAGTTAACTTTACTTTGCACAGACACACAGCACTCAAATACTGAGTTAGCTTTACTTTACACAGACACACAGCACTCAAATACTGAGTTAGCTTTACTTTACACAGACACACAGCTCTCAATTACTGAGTTAACTTTGCACAGACACACAGCACTCAAATACTGAGTTAAATTTACACAGACACACAGAATTCAAATACTGAGTTAACTTTACACAGACACACAGCACTCAAATATTGAGTTAAATTTACACAGACACACAGAATTCAAATACTGAGTTAACTTTATTTTACACAGACACACAGCACTCATACTGAGTTAACTTTACTTTACACAGACACACAGCACTCATACTGAGTTAACTTTACTTTACACAGCCACACAGCACTCATACGGAGTTAACTTTACTTTGCACAGACACACAGCACTCATACTGAGTTAACTTTACTTTACACAGCCACACAGCACTCATACTGAGTTAACTTTACTTTGCACAGACCAGGGTTGGGTAGTAACGGATTACATGTAATCTGGATTACGTAATCAGATTACAAATATCAAGTAACTATAATCAGCCCAGATTACAATTAAAAAAATTGTGTAATCAGATTACAGTTACATTGTTGGGGATTACCTGATTACATTTTATCATGCAAACAATGAAACAATGAAACTTTTTTATGACAGCCTAGCTATCTTTTAATTTGACAAGCAGTTCATTCGGATGTTCACATTTTTTAGACTTTTTTAAGATATAGTTAAGAACAAAATTATTCATACCCCTGGCAAATATTGATTTTCTACTTACCAATATGTTTTTTCTTACTTAAAATGACACTTCCACATGCCAAAATAGTAAAAACATGGAATAAAAAAAAGTGTTATCATCTTTAACATTTTTATGAAAAATTGCGTTTTCAAAATTATTCATACCCTTTTTAAACAATCACTGGAAACATCTTTATTTACCACCACAGCTCTCAAAATGGTTTATATAATACCCACCAAGCCTCTTCATGTCTCCACAATTATTGTAGACTGCACCTTTTTAGCAGCAATCTTGAGTTTGAGGCAGGAACGATAATTTGCCATCACTTTGGCCTTGTGCTCACTTTTTTGACGGATTGAGGTCCGCTCTAAAATGTTGATATTGTTCTCTGTTAACCATTTCTTGCCTTGTTTGGCTGTATGTTTTGGATCATTGTGTGGTTTAATGTTCAAATGCTGCCTTTTGGGGCAGCCATGGCCTACTGGTTAGGGCTTCGCCCTTGGGCTTGCTGGTTCGACTTCACTAATTCACGGATTGGGATAAATGCAGACTAAATGTCCCTCACAGGATCAAAAGATATACTAACTAATTTACATACTATTGGGGCAGGTCTCTCGGCACACTGCCTGATCTTTTCCTCCTAATCTTAATGTAGCCTCTTGTTTTAGTGTTACCGTTTACTTTGAGAAAGTTACCAGGTCCCCCTGGTTGAAAAACATCCCAAAATAATAAATTTCTCAACCACACAATTGAAATGGACATGGTGTCATTTGGGTTTAATGCTTCCCTTTTTTATGCCAATCTCAGGCCATGTCCCTGGGTCACAAAAATCCAGTAAAAGCTAAATTCTTTGTCCAGGTGTGCCCTTATAAAGGTTAAGCAGAGTTATTGGAGAAGAGTGGAGAAAAATAGAATGAGAATTCTTTCATCAATTCTGTGGTGGTGTCTTTTACTTAATGGGCATATTTATTGAAGTAATCCTAAAGTAATCAGATTACGTTACATGTTTTTGGTAATCCAACTGATTACGTTACTGATTACAAAAATTGCCATGTAATTTGTAGTCAGTAATGGATTACATTTCAAAGTAATCTGACCCAACCCTGGCACAGACACACAGCACTCAAATACTGAGTTAGCTTTACACAGACACACAGCACTCAAATACGGAGTTAACTTTACTTTACACAGACACACAGCACTCAAATACTGAGTTAGCTTTACACAGACACACAGCACTCAAATACGGAGTTAACTTTACTTTACACAGACACACAGCACTCAAATACTGAGTTAACTTTACACAGACACACAGCACTCAAATACTGAGTTAACTCTACTTACACCCTGGTCTTTAGTATAGCCACCCTGCTGGAGTAGAGTCCCAGTCACATTTCATTATACTACTTCCTAGTAAAGAGATCATCACTACAAATTAGGAGTGGTCATGAGTACTGGTCTTTTCAGTGATTTCAAACATGCAAATACTGCAGAGTCATCTGGAGGGCCTGACTCACTCTCTCTCTGCACCTTTTAGAACCACGGGCCTTCAGAGGAAGAAGGCAGAGAGAGCTTCCTGAAAGGCTTTTTTACTTAACCATAATAGAGCCTATCTATCAAGCCCACTTATAAACACACTTTCATTCTGCCGGCAATCAAAGGGCTCCAATATAATTCTAATTAGTGAACAAAGGGAGCTTTCTTTTGAAAGGGCAGCTAATTCAGCTTCCATCAAATTCCACAGCGCTTCAAGGAGCTCTTCATAAGGCTCTTGATCTGAAAATGTCATAGGCTACACTTCCAAACGCAATCAGCACAACATTTCAAGAACCAACTGAAAGGGTGATTTATTTATTTTTTTTAAATCGTAGCACACTAGGATTTGTCCCCTTAAAATAACACTTAAGGATAAAGTCATTGGGGATTAAGAAGCAATGTTTTAAATGAAATAGGACATGCACACAGTAAACACTGCAGCTATACTCTTTTTCCAGTAGTAAACGTTGCAACCTAAGCTATACTCTTTTTCCAGTAGTAAACGTTGCAACCTAAGCTATACTCTTTTTCTAGTTTGGGCTCTTTCGATTCTGTTTGAATTGGAAGGGAAGGGTGTCAGCTTGTGGTGTTCTCCTCTGTGTCATGGTGTGGTGTTAAGAGAGAGAGAGAGTCAGAAGATGCATTACCCTTTGGCCGCTCATTAATCTCTGAATCACAATGCAGTTAATCAGCCAAAGAGCTGGAGTCTGCCTTTAGTAGAGTTATGGACCGGTGTAGGCTTCCCAGCATGCTC
>NW_027468663.1:53824668-53839668 GCF_046254945.1 Alosa pseudoharengus | reverse complement strand
ACAATCGGACTTTCTCAAAACACATCCGAATGACATAATTTTGATGTCAACTCAACGTATGTACCCCCAATCATCCGGAAATCGATCTAAAGTGCATTTTACTCCGGATAATTTCTTTAAGAAGCGATAATAGGTTATTTGACCGGCATATCAAAATGTCCGGAAAACGAAACCTCTGCCGGTCACTTTGACCGGCACCATTTTTTCCAAGCGGAAACTCTGGTGTGTGTGAGTGTGTGTGAGTGTGTGTGTGTGTCTATTTGTCTGAAGAAATAAAGAAGAAAACTCCATTGGCATATACTGTAAATGTGCTTGTGCAGTATCTGAAATGTGTCTTTGTATTCAGACTGATAGGAAGGATCTAATTATTTTTGATTTGATGTGAAAATCACTAGTCAAAGGAACACAAAGAACATAGGACCCTGGGAATATAGAACCCTGGGAACATAGGACCCTGGGAATATAGAACCAGAGAGGGTTAAAGCGGAGCGAGAGGCGCAAACGTTCGACAATTTCCGCGTTCGATTATTGCAAGGGGGAGGGGGGGAAATCCCCCTTTATGCAGACCAGAGTAAACCCTCGCTGCACTAATGTCAATGGAGACTTGTGGAATTTTACCAATAAATTGGTCATTATGTCTTTCTGGATTTGTTGAGGGTTTTTTGGAAAATTTTGTCATAATCTGTAAGTGTTTGGGATCATTTCAAGCCTAAAAGTGTCATTTTTTAGTGTTCGGATTTGTAATAAAATAACTTAATATCAGACCATGCTGCTGCCAGTTACTGTCCGGTAGTTAGCAGGCTAGCTAGCCTCTTAGCTAAGGTAACATTTTAAACGGAGAAGTGTAATTTATTTGAAATGACAACTAGCTAAATAACATTACTGACATTAGTTAAAGTGGATAGTTTATATTCAAGTGAATTTGGAACAGTATATTAAGTTTAAGCGAAGTCCTTCAACTACTAGTCACTTGTTCGCGCATAACTGTATTGCCATAGCTACTCCCATCCACTTATATAGCATTTTAAGCTAGCGTTTAAATTAAATTATTCATATCATGTCCTAAAGAATGATTCATTGGTATCATACATGATTATAGACAATAATACTGTGAACACAATTATGTTTATCTGTTCTTATTGCTTATTAAGAGAGAAAGTTTATTTAGTGAAGTAAGGTAACACTACTACTTATGCAGACCGGAACTGTCCCGTTTTGCTCCCATAGTGTTACGCGACACAGACTCAAGGCACAGAGAAGTCAAGTTCTGAGATTTAACTTGTTGGTTTGCATGAATTCAAACATGGAAACTGAAAACAGGACTCTTCAATTCTCAGAGGATACACTTGGAAGGAGTAGTTTCAAACATAGGAGTTACTGGATCAATTCAAAGGGAAACAAGGCAAGAGTCCAACGATTTGACAGAAATGCAAATGTCCAAAAGGCAAACACAAAAGTCAACTTAACTTGTGGGTTTCTTCTCTGCAAGATTCACGAGGCAAGGAGCTGAAGTCCGTGTAGCTCAGTGTGAAGCCAGACAATGAGTGAACAAACAAGGGGGTTTACATAGTGCTGGCAATTAGGACAAACGAGGGACAACGAGGGCAGGTGTGGCCTGTTAGTAGACAGGGGAGAGTGAGCGGGAAGCAGTGTTTTCAGTAGAGTCAAGAGTGGGCGTGGTTGATGGAGAGCTTGGTGTGGCTGTGACACATAGTAACGAATTACGTTGCTCTATCTTGCTAGTAATCAAGGATCTTTGATAGAACCCTGGGAATATAGAACCCTGAAAGCATAGGACCCTGGGAACATAGAACCCTGGGAATATAGGACCCTGTGAACATAGGGATGACCCCCCCCCCCCAGTCTTTGAGAGACAGGATTAATGGTTGGTATTGTGTTTGTTTGTGTGTGTGAGAGAGAAAGACAGAGAGGCAGAAGAGGCCATGTAAGTGGTAAAGAGGGCTGCACTAGGCACAGGCAGCTGCTTCAGATATGGACCCTGCCTTGATCCACCTGCTCATTGGAGACCCTCTCTCTGCCCCCCCCCCCACACACACACACACACCAAGCATGCCTGGCTTTAAAGGCTACTGACCCCCACCGGCCCCTGCTTCTTATGCGGCTGTACTCTGAGGGGGAGAGGTATGGCTGTGTCTGCATTAACCGCTAGTGCTAAGCTTAGGCTGTATGTGCATTAAGTGCTAGTGCTAAGCTCAGTTAGGCCCTTCTCTGTTAAACGATTATCCTCCTCTTTGAGTTTCCTCGTGTGTTTCTGCTTAGCATGGGCAACGGGGTTCAGAGAACAGAGAATCAATGGAGCACTGGGCTGGTCATGGACTCTGACGTATCTGGGAGAGATTGTGGCTGTTCGAAATGGTAAACTGCTGCCTAATATCTGACTGGGGAGCGAGGCAGCAAGTGCGGTTCGAAACTGAAAAAAAAATTCTGCTGCCTTGTCAGATATCTTAGATTTCCCGAATAATGGTCGTTTTTTAAGGCAGCATCAATGTACACTTCATGCTCCCGATCACCCATAATCCTTTGCACCAATGTCTGAAACAGCTATGAAAAGTAAACAAAGATGACGGATGACATCGGTAATGGCTTCTGAATCTGTTGAAATGTGATTTGTGATTATATCATTGTTGTAACCATTGATAGCGTCCGGTCTGATATATGTGCCACCCGTCAAACTAATGTCTACCGTTAGCCTCCTAGCTTACGGAAGCTAGTTCCGGCTTTTTCTAACATCATACCGTAGTGTTAACCAAAGATTCTAGAGTGATACGCTCATTTTTAAAAGATGCATTCAATCAGTAGGTAATTGATTAATGTAAAACATAATTGGGATGCTGAAATAATCAATTAAGCATACTAATCAAACAGACTTCCTTTGAGTAGCCATGATTAAAAGAGAGGAAATCTGTTAACTTATATTTCCCTCCTTATGTTTAACCTTTGACCCGGGGAACGCATGTGCGGTGTTTTGGGATATGAGGTCGCTGGACCAGTCGCAGGTGATAATGGAAGCTACGGAGTTGTTCTGTACTGAACTGGAATAAAGTTGTTAAAGTTATATATAAACGTAGTGTTTATTGAGTAACAAAACCCACAAAACCACTGTGGTGCTTACATACTTACTGTAATACTTGACCAATGGCTGTAACCCTATTACCTCAACCTATTCTTGCACTGATATACGTATTTTTTTTTTTATATTACCTTGTCTACATTATACATTAGGGGTGTAAAGATTAACCGATACATATCGGTATCCGTTTTTAACGTGTAAGATACGGCTATATCGATACACGAAGCACCGTATCGGAATAAAACTGAAATGAACCGGTCGTTATATCGTTTTACTTGTTACGAATCGGTTCACAACCTTTTCTGCTCGCTTACGTTGCAAGCAGCGCGTTCATCCCACTTCCGGCTTTGAAACTACACGTGGCACGGATTTGTGGGTAGTGCAGTTAGTTTTGGGCTACATTCATTGCCCAAAGTTGTCAAAGGACCTCATTACCCATACATCTACTGCAACTTAAGCACGTGTCAACTCGCACTCGCACTGTTTGAGAGTTTTTACTCTTTTGTTTTTCAAAATCCAGCGCAAAATTAAACACTTACTATAGCATTCCTAAACAGCAACGATAGTCTGTAGAGTAGCCTACTTTTTGTTTGATGAAGGGATTTCCTTAATGTTAAAGAATAATTTGTCCCTTGCTGCTTAAACGATGCACAAATTATTATTATTTTGTTCATATTCACTCAGACTTGTGGTTTCTGCTATTAAGTCTACCGTTGGAACAAAATAGGCCCAGAGAGTTCATTGATATGTAGGCCTTTATTCTTGTAGGCTATAGGAAAAGGCCAAGAGTGTCTTAAGGACTGTTTTATTTTATTTCGGTATTGTCTTTCTTACCTCAACAATAGGTTACAGCTCCTTGAAAACAATCAGATACACATAACTCTATAAAATCTATAAAGTCTTTAAAAATGTATTTTTATGTTGTATTTGACTGCAGTGTCTGACTGAAATGTAGACTATTCTTTTTTTCATTTCAATACAGTATATGATCATCATATTCACACATTTTTTTTTTTTTTGCCTAATTGACAACCATGACAATGATAACTGATAATATAAAATTAATGTGCACCTTGAGCAAATGATAACAAATCTTTCAGAATGCTTTCCATTCTTGAACTGCAACGAATTGCATTGAATCGCATCGAATCGTACTGAATCGTTTTTTATGAACATGTATCTTTTCTTGTATCGAATCGTGCCCATGTATCTAGATGCGAATCGTATCGTCTTTTACATGAGTGATTCACACCCCTATTATACATTATTCTCTTATATGTCCATATTTATTTTATGCTGGTCTCTAGACGTTATTCTTGCACTGTTGCACTGTTGGACTTACTTATTTGCACCATCACCATGACACTCACTCTCATAGAGCACCTTACAATGCACACTGAATTACAGGCTCAGTCCCTGCCTTGTCATGCTTGATCATCCTTAGCACACTATGTTAATATTTGATTTAGTTTATATAGTATATTTAATATTTTAGTATCATGTTTATTTTCTACTGTCTCTATTGTACAGTGGAGTTTTTTTATATGTATATTACTTTTTCTGCTGTAAGTGCATGTTGTGTGTGATGTCTGTATGCTACTGAGACCTTGAATTTCCCCTTGGGGATCAATAAAGTATCTATCTATCTATCTATCTATCTATCTATCTACCTATCTATCTATCTGGTGCTAAGCCGGCCCAGACACGAGGTTCATGGGAGGGTTGCTAGAGGTACCGTAAGCCTCTGCTCTCAAGAAAGAACACAACTGCCCCATTTAACTTTCAGAGGCCTTCTGGAAGTCCATTTTCTGGACAGGTGAGTCCAAAATAGAATTATCTGGTCACAATCCAAATCATGATGTTTGGAGGAAAGCCAACACTATACCAAGAAAAGACCCCTCTCAACAGTGAAGCATGGCAGTGGAAATGTGGAGGTGTGGGGCTGTTTTCTGCCTCTGCAATTGGATTAGTCCATATCCTGGATGAGCAGGAAACCATGGATTCTCAGGCCTATCAACAAATTCTTGATCAGAACCTCATGTCCATCAGGGAGATGAAGCTAGGGAGGAAATATATTTTACAACAGGACAATGACCCTATAAGCATTCAAGCAAAATGAATGGCTTAAGATAAAGAGAATTCATACTCTGGATTGGCCTAGTCAAAGTCCAGACCTCAACTCAGTAGAAATGTTTTGGCTAAATCTGAAGCGGGCAGTGCATGCCAGTTCAACCTCCAACCTCTCTCAACTGGCTGAGTTCTGCAAGGAAGAACCTCTCTCAACTTGCTGAGTTCTGCAGGAGGAGGAACCTCTCTCAACTGGCTGAGTTCTGCAGGAGGAGTGGGCAAAAATCCGCAGAGCCAGATGTGAGACACTGTCGGGTACAGAAGACGTTTGTGGTTGAAGTGGTTGCAAAAGGAGGTGCTACAAGAAATTAACTACATGCGCTCACATTCTTTTGCAAATGTCATATTTGTGTGAACTAAACCACTTTTGTTGAACATATAATGAAACTATATAACTTTCTTTTTTTTTGTCTATTATTTGGAAGGTCAGCTTTGCCATAGGGTTTGGATGTGCATTATTATTTTTTTTGGAAAAAACAACTGAGGGGTCACAATCTTTCAAGCAGCAGTGTGTTTATGTGTGAATGCTTGCGCATGCCTGTCAGACTGTGTGTGTGTGTGTGTGTGTGTGTGTGTGTGTGTGTGTGTGTTAGTTGAGGAGAGAGTGTGGAAAGACCCCCAGTGGTCGTGTGAGTTTACAGGAGAGCCATCCAGAAAATGGGAGTCTGAAATCCCTCTATTTGTGGAACTATCAGCAGGCAGCAGTCCACTCAGCACAGCTCCACTGTGAAGCAGAGAGGAGAGGAGGCCTGGCAAACCATGCAAATCAAATAGCCATGACCACACACACACACACCTGCTCACACACAGGCACACACACACACACGCCTGCTCACACACACAGATGCACACACACACATACACACACTAACACTTGTGAATGCATACGCAGATGAGCACACAAATATTTATGTACATCCTATCCAATCCAGTGCTCCATAAAATGGCCCATTCCCTGTGTGTGTGTGTGTGTGTGTCTGTGTTTGTACTATCTCCATGTGTGTCTGGGACAGAACTGTGCCAAGGGCCCAGAGGAGATCCAGAGCCACAATGTCTGCCAGAGCCATCATGGCATCCACAGATGCTGATTGGTTTCCCCTCATTCCATTCAGACACACAGAGGGGAAATGACACCAGGAACGCCGCTGGAGCCAGAGACATTAAACCAGCAGAGCCTCTGACATGGAGCGACGCATTAGGGGAGATATGTGTAGGTAAGTGGAACACATGACATTACATTGATTCATTTAGCACATTTTTATCCAAAGCGACATACTAAATAAGGAATTACACTCCTTAGTTACTCCTTAGGATATAATAAATACAACTAACATAGGATAAATTCACTAATAGGATATAATAAATACAACTAACATAGGATAAAGGCATTAATAGGTTATAATAAATACAACTAACATAGGATAAAGACACCCTTAATCATTTATAATAAATACAACTAACATAGGATAAAGGCATTAATAGGTTATAATAAATACAACTAACACAGGATAAAGGCATTAATAGGTTATAACAACTAACATAGTTAGTACAACAACTAACATAGTTAGTACATTGTACATTGGATAAAGACACCCTTAATAGGTTATAATAAATACAATAAAGGCGCAGAATATAAAAGACACCCTTAACATAACATTTCCAAAATCATTTTGATGAGACATAACCTCATAACATATGTTGTAATATGTTTATGTTACTAGAAGGCCTAATGTAGGCTACTGTTTTTTTTTCCGTGAGGCCCAGTCACAATTGTCCCGCAACATTGTATTCTTTTTCCATGCGGTCCAGTAGCACTGGAAAGTAGCAACGTTTTACTCCACCGCACATTGAGCCCAGCCCGTTCTGCATGCTGCAGCCAGGGGGTTCTGGGAACATAGCACACAGTCCAAGTGTGGCACACAGCCTGTGAACATGGGGGCAACATATTCCTATTTGGCCCAGGGCACAGGATTGCCTTCCGCCGGCCACGGCTGGGGGAGGACGTTGTGCTACGAGGAGAGTCAAAGGGACGATAGGGTGATCATGGAGAAGACAGAGAAGTAGAGAGAGACAGACAGGTTGATATAAGACATCTATATTTGGAATGACAGACATCTATATTCGGAATGACAGACATCTATATTTGGAATGACAGACATCTATATGATGACGATGAACAGATGAAGGGAGGAGGTGATGCAGGGAGGAGGTGATGCAGGGAGGAGGGATGCAGGGAGGAAGTGATGCAGGGAGGAAGTGATGCAGGGAGGAAGTGATGCTGGGAGGAGGTGATGCAGGGAGGAAGTGATGCAGGGAGGAGGTGAGGCAGGGCTGTGTGTTGATATACAACCTGTTGGGGATCCCCTTGGGGATCAATAAAGTATCTATCTATCTATCTATCTATCTATCTATCTATCTATCTATCTATCTATCTATCTATCTCTATCTATCTATCTATCTATCTATCTATCTATCTATCTATCTATCTATCTATCATCTATCTATCTATCTATCTATCTGTCTGTCTGTCTGTCTGTTGTCCCAACCCTCTTCATTGGCATTTTTAAGGCACATGACTGGAATGAAATATAGATACTGCATATATGACTAAAATGAAGGCCCCTAAACACACACATTCACCTCGCACTCACTGAACTCACTGAGACAAGTGGGGCGGACTTAGACGAACACACACTCACTGAACTCACTGAGACAAGAGGAATGGACTGAGACAAACACACACTCACTGTTGAGACAAGTGGAGACAAACACAGAAAGCTCAACACCAGAGTGTCACATTAATCCAGTCAGTGTTGTTGGGTGAAAATTCTAGATATGCATGGGTGTCATTAGAACTGATCAGAATTATTGGGTGAAAATCCTAGTCTTAATATGCATGGGTGTCATTAGAACTGGTCAGTATTGTTGGGTGAAAATCCTAGTCTCGATATGAATGGGTGTCATTACAACTGATCAGTATTGTTGGGTGAAAATCCTAGTCTCAATATGCATGGGTGTCATTAGAACTGATCAGTATTTTTGGATGAAAATTCTAGATATGCATGGGTGTCATTAGAACTGATCAGTATTATTGGGTGAAAATCCTAGTCTTAATATGCATGGGTGTCATTAGAACTGGTCAGTATTGTTGGGTGAAAATCCTAGTCTCGATATGCATGGGTGTCATTAGAACTGATCAGTATTTTTGGATGAAAATTCTAGATATGCATGGGTGTCATTAGAACTGATCAGTATTATTGGGTGAAAATCCTAGTCTTAATATGCATGGGTGTCATTAGAACTGATCAGTATTATTGGGTGAAAATCCTAGTCTCAGTATGCATGGGTGTCATTAGAACTGAATTCACTGTTAGTATGAGGTATTAAATGTGATGAACTGAGAGCAATGACAAGTGCTATATATTTTTTGATGTTTAAAATCATGTTCTTGTGTGTGTGCTATACGTTTAGATTTGATGTTTAAAATCATATTCTTGATGTGTGTGTGCTTTACGTTTAGGTTAAACGTGAAACACCATGACTATCAAGTCTAAAATATATCTGTGTGTGTGTGTGTGTGTTTATGCCAGAGCCTGAAGGTCATGCAGATGCTTATTCCATTGTGTGTCTGTGGTTGTGTTCCTGTGTGTGTGTGTGTGTGTGTGTGCGTGTGTCTGTGTGTGACAGATATGACTCCCCATGACAGCCAAATCTAAACAATTCACTCCCTTCCTGGCTCTTCAAAGGCTCTTCGGGTCAAGAGCCTCTCTTTGAAGAGAGGACAGGACAGAAGAAAAGAATGGAAAGCAGGGAGAGTGTGAAAGAAGAGAAGAACCCTGACCCCCACTCCTCCTCTTCTCCTCCTCTCCTCTCCCCCACTCCTCCTCTCCTCTTCTCCCCCACTCCTCTCCTCTCCCCCACTCCTCCTCTCCTCTTCTCCCCCACTCCTCTCCTCTCCCCCACTCCTCCTCCTCTCCTCTCCCCCACTCCTCCTCTCCTCTCCTCTCCCCCACTCCTCCTCTCCTCTTCTCCCCCACTCCTCTCCTCTTCTCCTCTCCTCCTCCTCTCCTCTCCCCCACTCCTCCTCCTCTCCTCTCCCCCACTCCTCCTCTCCTCTTCTCCTCCTCTCCTCTCCCCCACTCCTCCTCTCCTCTCCCCCACTCCTCCTCTCCTCTCCTCCTCCTCTCCCCCACTCCTCCTCCTCTCCTCTCCTCCTCCTCTCCTCCCCACTCCTCCTCTCCTCTTCTCCTCTCCTCCTCCTCTCCCCCACTCCTCCTCTCCTCTTCTCCTCTCCTCCTCCTCTCCCCCACTCCTCCTCCTCTCCTCCCCCACTCCTCCTCTCCTCTTCTCCTCTCCTCCTCCTCTCCCCCACTCCTCCTCTCCTCTTCTCCTCTCCTCCTCCTCTCCCCCACTCCTCCTCCTCTCCTCTCCTCCTCCTCTCCTCCCCCACTCCTCCTCTCCCCCACTCCTCCTCCTCTCCCCCACTCCTCTCCTCTCCCCCACTCCTCCTCTCCTCTCCTCTCCCCCACTCCTCCTCTCCTCTCCTCTCCTCTCCCCCACTCCTCCTCTCCTCCTCCCCCACTCCTCCTCTCCTCTCCCCCACTCCTCCTCTCCTCTCCTCTCCCCCACTCCTCCTCTCCTCTCCTCTCCTCTCCCCCACTCCTCCTCTCCTCCTCCCCCACTCCTCCTCTCCTCTCCCCCACTCCTCCTCTCCTCTCCTCCTCTTCTCCTCATCTGTCCGTTCTTTCACTCTTCTTGTCATGTGTGTCTCTGAGGGGCTCAGAGGGAAGTCCCCTGAGAAAGACAGGAAAGAGCAACACACACACACACGTACACACACTCACACACATACACACACAAACACACACACACACACACTCACACAGACACGTACACACACAGACATGTACACACACACACACACACACACACACACACACACACTCACAGACACGTACAAACACACACACACACACACACAGTAGAGAGAGCAACGCACACATACAGTACACACACACACATACACACACTTTCATCACCTTTGATCACAACGGAGAACTGTGTGTGGGTGTGGGTGTGTATATGTGTATTGTAGCTTCTCTGAGAGTTTGTCACTGCCAATTGAAATAAGCACACCTGAGGAAATGATTGACTTTTGGAAGAAAATAGTAAGAAAGAGATGAGAACAGAGTATTATCTTAGTTTTTGTTTGAAGACTTCAGTCCTCACAATATGGTTATGGTATTTAGCAGACACTTTTGTCCAAAGCCAAATACAAATAAAAACTACACAAAGTTACAGTAAATTTAACAGTAAACAATTTAGATGGTAAGACTGCATTAAAGAGATTAACAATAATAAACAACAGTGTGCATTCAATCAATAGCCTAATGAACATAAATAAATAATATCATATACAAACCATAACGCATGCTTGTAAATGCTTAATAAACATAATAAAAATAAATGCTTGATATTCAGAACTCACAGTTCATTTAATACATGTCAACAGTATTCAACTGTAAGCAACCGGTCCTTAGTAACAGTAACCATGGGTCAGAGATAACTGGTCTTCCTGCTGGTGGGGTGGCCACCGGCTGGCCCCTCCTCAGAGGAGACCGCTGTTCCTGATTGGTCCTCTCTTCGCCGCAGTCCTAGGGTCTCTGGTGTCCATGCTCGTTGGCATAGGATGTGTGTGTGTGTGTTTGCTCTGTGCGTGTGTGTGAGGGTCAGCTGGAGCTCTGAGGGCTACTGCACACAGCTCTGCCTGGCGGCCTGAGAACTCTCCAGGGTCCTGAACACGCCTCTGGGTCCAGCTTCTTCACTCAGGAATGCCAGAGGCCATTGAACAGGCCTCTGTGCGTGTGTGTGTGTGTGTGTGTGTGTGTGTGTGTGTGTGTGTGCGTGTGCGTGTGTGCATATGCATATGTTTACACGCACACACACACACACACACACACACTCACACACACACACACACACTGCCTCCTCTCTCATGCTACTAATTGAATCATTTGACTTTGACATTTGGACGGCACTATTAGTGGCTTTTCATCATTACTGTTTGACATTTCAATAATGTTTTCTAAACGATCAGGCTGTTTTCACCTCCTGTTTCCTCTAATGGCCACCTCATCTAACCTTTATCATAGATAAATTGATAACATGATTACAGCCAACGCAGAGGGATACCACTGCAACAAACACAACCAGGACAGGGTGTTCCCTGTGTGTGTGTGTGTGTGTGTGTGTGTGTGTGTGTGTTTGTATGAGTATAGGTGTCAGGATCTGGCCTGGACTGTTGATTTTGTGCCACCCTGGTGGCCCTTTTGTGTATTGCCTGTTTTTGTTTTTGCCTGTTCCCCATGTGCTTTGTGTTACCTGCCTGTCACCTGTCTTTGTCTCCGCCCCATCTCCTTATTTGGTCTGTGCTTCCTGTCTTGTTAGTTTTCCCTACAGCCATATAAAGGTAGAGTTGCGACAATGGGTGTTCAAAATTCGTTAAGGTCACGTGGTTCATGTAAACTTCAAATAGTTCCCGGAAGTGATTGACAATGGATTAGAAAGCATTAAATAGGCTACTGTTCAATGATAGACAGAGCCACGATTTTGGGTAATTGACAGTCAATAAATGCATTGATATACAATATTTATAACACAGTGTAATTATTGTGTAAACTATGTAGTTATCCTACCATTACAACAATATTAAATTAAATTCCAGACCTTATATCTTAGCCTGCTATATAAGGTGACCTTTTTTTCCGCCCTTTTACGTATGTGTCATTTAATATTAATTTCTGTACAAAATCAAGACGGGAGATTCTTTAGAAAACACAATTGCGCCCACCCCATAAGTGTATCTAAATTATCGCTATATAAAATAAATTACCTCGTACAGTGACTCGAAAAGCTACAGTGTTTTTGAGACTGCGTGTAGCCTACAAAAGCGCATGGAGCTTCTGTGAAATTTTTATTTTGCAACGAGAAACTGTAACACAGCTAGTCTAACATTAACTTGTGTGAGTTTTCTACCCCGCGTTTCCTCTGGTAGTCACTGATCTGAGCTAATGAGCGAATTACCTGTAGCCAAGCCTATCGTCGCGGGAATATAAAAAAAGTTTGAACGTTTTTTAACATCTCCAGTGTAATGGTGGGCATGCTAAGTTAACCGTAGCATTACCTATTCAGTAACCCTATGGTAATGCAAGTGATCATAATAAAATATAAAACGTGGCATGTAAGTCCTTCGATAAATAACCAGGCTATGAACTCATAAACATGAACAGCATGTTGTCATCGTTTGTCATTCACCGTGCTGTGAACAGCATTAAGATGCTAGGCTAAAGAGCTTGAGATTCAGACAGGTGAGCACCTGGGAATGGTTGTGCATCGTGTCAGAAAATAGCAATTTGATCAGTGATCATGCATCATCAGCGCAAGCTTGGTTTGAAACTTTCTGGGGATGGGGATTTTACACGATCCTTCATCACTGGGCTAGTGTGCCCTGCTGTGTTAATATGACCGTGCTGATGCTAACAGCTGCAGCTCCCTCAATTCTAGGTTCTCTCATGCATAGGCTAGCTTTTCCCAATGAAAATGAATGCAAAACAAAAAAACAGTCCTGCTCCTAACTGAATAAACTTTTACGTTACCAACAATGTTAACAACAAACTCAGTTTCACTGCTGCAAGTAGGCCTACAAAGTTGGCTGTAAATATGCTTCGCCATAACGAACCAGCTAGCTTTGTGATAACAAAGTCTTACCTTTTATGTGTTTAGTCCACTGAAAGTTATTCACATATCAAATGATTAAATCCACAGATATAGAGGAATTGTTTTGGGGAAGCAATTGCCCTATATCCCCCTTTTGCTGCACTTTTTAAAATTAAACCACTTAAATCCATAGCCTAGAGCATTGTGCATAACTATGTTGACATGATGGTAAAGCTAAATGCCCAAGAAACGTCACATCAGAAAAGTTGAACAAACGCACAATTACACTTAATGACAGCTTGTTCGTAGTGTAGCCTAGTGCTGCCTAATTGAAATGGGATAGGCAAGGTTTATCTTATATTAGGCTATTATGTGTGGCACATTAATTGGGCTTTTAGCCTATTTTAATTTATTTGATGAGGAACTGATAAAAACTGAGCAGCAGAAAAGCTGTCATAGTCGTTACATAAATAGTTTATTATTATAATTAGGTCATTAATACTATTACTTCACTACTATTACTGTTATTACTATTACTAGATGTACCGCAGAGCGGTACAAAATATGACCGCCGCCCAGTCCAGCACATTTTTTCCACAAAAAGAAATCACGCTGAAAGGCCTATATGATTCTAACTGTCTCACTAAATTGCATTATCCACACTCAATTCTCACTGGTATCTGCTAGACAACAAGTACCAAAACATGATTAGTTCATAGATTTCACATGTAAAATTAATTTTATACAACCCCACCTCCATCTTGCCTGTTCATAATTCTGAGAAATTCTTGATTGTTTGTGTTATGTTTATGTTTATGTGTGTGGGTGTGTGTGTGTGTGAGTGTGTGTGTGGGTGTGTGTGTGCGTGCTTGTGTGTGTGCCTGCGTATGTGCCTGTGCATGCAAGCGTACATATGTCTACTGTGTGAGTATGTGTATGATTACTGTGAATGTATGTGTGTGTGTGTGTGTGTGTATCTGTTTGTGCACATGTGTGCACATGAAATGGGTTAACATGACCCCCGGAGGCAAACATACGGAAAAAAATGGTCATCCTAGGCCCTACAGTTTTCAAGATATTCACAGAGAACTGTGTCTGCCCTACCCTCCTTTCGGGGGGTCCAGTCCAGCGGGGGGGCTACAGATCAAAACGAAAAAAAACTTGGCGTGCATACAGAGGGTGTCATAATGATCCTACACTTCCAATTTCGTGCAGTTTTGACTATGTTAGGTCACAGATACCTTCAATTACAACACCTCATTTTTACTTTTTTGTGTTTAACTAGGTGGCGCTATACATGAAATGAGTGGTTATGGAATGGGTTGACATGGCCCCTTGAGATCAACATACAAAAAAAAAATGGTCCTCCTAAACCCTACGGTTTTCGAGATATTCACAGAAAACTGTGTCTGCCCTACCCTCCTTTCGGGGGGTCCAGTCCAGTGGGGGGGCTACAGATCAAAACGAAAAACGATGGTTCCATGCTATCCATGTGGGGTTACATGCCCACCAAGTTTCGTGTACCCCGGTCTTTCAGTGTCCCGGGACTCATTGACGGAAATTTGGGCATGCGAAAAAGAAAAAAAGGAAAAAGAAAATTCTGACTAAACCTATATGACCGCCGCTTCGCTGCGCGGCGGTCATAATTATTATTCGGATGAGCCAATAATGTAAATCTGAGTCTGAAAGTTGGCTACAAACAGTCTATACTGCTGTAACCGCACTGCTGCTATTATTAATTGTTAACTTCCGGGAACTCTTTGAGGCTTCCATGAGCCGCCATTGCTGGAAAAAAATGGAACATTAGCGTCAATGGAGTTGTCGCAACTCTACCTTTATATGGCTCTGGTTTTCCCTCCATTTCTGCTTCCCCACCTGTTTCCTGTTATTGTCTCGTTGGTTTCGTCCAGTCCTCTGTCTTTCTGTTAATTGGTATGTGTATTTCTACCCTCCTGTTTCTCTGTTCCTGGTCGGATTGTCTCTCTGTTTTGTCTAGTCAAAGTCCCGTATGTATGTAAGTAAGTCTTTAAATGTTAAGTTTGTGTTAAAAATAAATTGTGTTTTGT
>NW_027468663.1:53814668-53819668 GCF_046254945.1 Alosa pseudoharengus | reverse complement strand
AGGCTATTAGGGTTGGGTATCGTTTGGGTTTTATCCGATACCGGTGCTAAATCGATACTTTTAAAGCGGTGCCGGTGCCGAAACGGTGCCTGAACCGGTACTTAGTTTTTAAAATGTTTTAAATTAAAATGGCCTAAAGCATGAATTGCTTTTTTTATTGATAAGACAAATTTGAACATGAAATTGAACTGTTATATTCAATTTACTATCAATATTTCATTGCTCCTACGAATAATACATTTAAATGTTAAAACAAACAGCTTGCCATGCATGCACACACAATGGTAAGCTCTGCTTTCAAGTTTACCCAGTGTAGGCTGTTTGCCATAAGGTATGTTAAAACCGCTTGCCATAGAACTGGACAACGGCATTTGCAAGCAAGCTAATCTAACAGGGACTCTACTTTCCAGTCACTTCAGTGTGTTCCCAAATGCTTCAAGAAATGTCATGCCATAACACGCAATAGTTTTGAACATGTTAGGCTACTTGTCGGTGTTGAAGTGTTTAGATTTCCAGCACTAGCCTAGTAGGCATTTTAACAGCAATTATGGCTATGCGCTAACACCAGTCAGCTGAGTTTAATTAGCGATAACGTACAGAGATGGTTTCGTAGCCTCTTTGACAGCTCAGTGACATCAGGTATGTAACCTACATATTTATGTTTTTGCCAGCTAACTTTTAACATGATCTTCATATTCATTACGATGCTATATGGGCCTCATGCACATGAAAGATTAATCTCATGTCATTATGTTGAACACACCGTGAAATAAAGTTTTCACCTTACAACTTTGCTGATAACATTTCAAATAAATGCCAGTTAGCGCATTAGCAAGGATATTGTGTAAGGTAGGCTATAGGCTACTGTTGATGTTGTTAAATAGCCTTTTGCAGTGTGTAGTTAGGCCCACTGCTAGATTTTGCCAGGAGCTCGCGATATCGCTTTAAAGTAAGCTACTTGGGCTCACGCAAGCTGTCAAACACTGTCCCCTCGCCTATGGGGTGCACCCCTCTGGTGAATACATCCAGTGTTTATGTTAGCTAACTGTATCTGGATGTGTTGCTATCAGATGTTAAGACGTTAGAGATGGCGCATGACATGCAGTGATGCATCGTGTAAAAAAAAAAAAAACCCTATTTAAGCACCGAAATGAAGCACCGAAATCCACGTTGTTATCTGATGCAGTTACTACCGTTTGCGTCGGCACCGGTGCCATATTAGAACCGTATCTCGGTGCCCAACCCTATAGGCTATAGATATTTTATATCATATATAGCCTACACAACCAAGGGACGGAAGTTATCCTCTGAAAGCAGGGCATCTTCATATTTAGTGTTGCGTCGGAGTTGCGTAAAGAGGTGCAGAGCGCGCACCTGTTTGCTTTTTTTGACTGGCAGTGCCCAAGATCAGATGACAATACGTGAGTTGAATAATGTAGGATAAAATATAAAGGTAAGCCTAAAGCAAACAATAAAGGACAATGTTTAAGCCATTGGACATTATTGAAAGAAAACGATAGCAAAGATATGCAGAATGAATGAAAAATGACCGGCGAACTAGGCTATTTTTTCAGCAAAAACATAGCCTACCCTAAAAGAAACGTTAAGCCTACATGACATATCACGCTTATAATTTAGTCCTCTGTTTTGTAGGCTAAATCAGCATATTACCCTGGGTCATATTGGATACATACAGTAGCCTACTGTACCATAACGTACAGGATTATATAGGTTTAGAGGTCTTTCCTTCATAAGCTAGGCCTACCCTTTTTTTTCTACAAAGTAGGCCTAAACATACGAAATGTTGATTATTCACATTACTGTAAGCAAAAGGAATGAAAGCGAGCAGAGGACAATAGACATGGATGCATACGATCTCTTTCCAGAAAGCTTTGCTGGAAAAAACATAATTAGGTAAGCTATTCGAACTGACGCATATAGGCTACTTAACATCAGATGGCAAAGGCTAGGCCTATACAATGTTTTCAATATATAATTTTACATAAGCTACAGCTTTTAGGCCATTGATTTCATTAACATATATGCTAATGATATTGATGAGGGGGTGTTTACAAGGCGGAGACCTAAAACCATCCGGCTGCGCACAAGTTGGCGTTCATTTGTGATTTATAATGGGCACATCTGGAAGGGTGGCGTACGCACGTTTTTTTTTGTGCGTACATTCGTTTTCAGAAATGATCTAAGATCAAATGAAGGATGGTTTCTACGCAACCCTTTTATAAATGAGGCCCCAGGTGTAGAGCACAGGTGTAGAATACAGGTGTACAGCAGAGGTGTAGAGCACAGGTGTAGAGCACAGGTGGTGAGCACAGGTGTAGAGCACAGGTGTAGAATACAGGTGGAGAGCACAGGTTTAGAGGAGGATGGTAGCACAGGTAAAGAGTTAAGAGATGGCAGTTGGGAGGTGGATATAAATGAGCAAAGTCATTGAAGGATCAAAGAGAGATACATGAAAGAGTGATGTAGCAGTCCAGTGAAACTCATCTTTTCATTCCATGTGTGTATACAAAGCTCATTGCTCACATATCTTATGCTCAGCTGCATGCTTATAGTATTCCCTCTGACCTACAGACACACACACACACACACACACACACACACACACACACACAAGCTTGCTTCGTAACCTTCTGTGGTAATAGCTGATAGGCTGAGAGGTTTTTGGGTTTTATCTATCGATCTGAAACAGTTGGGGGCTCGTCCGGTATCTAAAGTCACACTTGTTCTCTTATCTCCAGTGATATTAGATTACATGCAGAGCGGTGTGGCGGTAGATAAAAAAAGGGTTCACAAGTCCTCGGCTCCAACACAAATTTGCTGATAACACCTCACAAAACAAACTCATTTCACAAGCAAAACGACACACTCTGCCGCAGACAAACACCAATAACTGTGCAAGATACATATTCAGTTATTCAGCCAATTTAAACAGAGAAAAGTATCCTGCAGTTTGGTATCACTGTGTGAACTGAAAATGGAACAGAGATGAGTTCTCTGAAGAGATCAGAATGAGAATGATAGAGGTACAGGAACAGAAATGGGTTCTCTGAAGAGATCAGAATGAGAATGATAGAGGTAGAGGAACATAGATGAGTTCTCTGAAGAGATCAGGAAGAGAATGATAGAGGTACAGGAACAGAGACGAGTTCTCTGAAGAGATCAGGAAGAGAATGATAGAGGTACAGGAACAGAGATGGGTTCTCTGAAGAGATCAGGAAGAGAATGATAGAGGTACAGGAACAGAGATGGGTTCTCTGAAGAGATCAGGAAGAGAATGATAGAGGTAAAGGCTATCAGGCCATCTCCAACCAGCTTGGTGTTCCTACGACTGCAGTTAGCACATAATGTTAAGAAGTGTTTAAGGACCATGGGACAGTGTATAAGTATAAGTATATATACTCTTTTGATCCCGTGAGGGAAATTTGGTCTCTGCATGTATCCTAATCCGTGAATTAGTGAAACACACTCAGCACACAGTGAACACACAGTGAGGTGAAGCACACACTAATCCCAGCGCAGTGAGCTGCCTGCAACAACAGTGGCGCTCGGGGAGCAATGAGGGGTTAGGTGCCTTGCTCAAGGGCACTTCAGCTGTGGCCTACTGGTCGGGGTTTGAACCGGCAACCCTCCGGTTACAAGTCCGAAGCGTTAACCAGTAGGCCACGGCTGCCCCGGTGGCCGACATCCTCAAATGTGTCCGCAACAGGAGTGTCTGGACACGCCATTGGTCACTTTTTTGGAGAACAGTGCGCACCTTAGATACGCTGGAAATCCAGAGTTCTCGCAAGAGCACAATTTGAATTTGCTCAGCGAGTCACTCTGGCAATCAGTAATGATGCTCATTACCCATGCCCTTGGAGCCGAGCTGCACCAATCACATCGGTGTATCTGATATAGGCGGGCCAGAGCCGAGCTAAACAGATGACGACAGCGCTGCAACGTCAAAGTCCGGAATCAGTCAGTAAACATTGGTTGTAGTGTTATCCAATTGTGTCAAAGTCTGGAATCAGTCAGTAAACGTAGTGTTATCCAGTTGTGTGCAGTGATATTTTTAAATGCATGCTTGGTGCCACCCCTCAAGTTGGCCCATTTTCATTACTCATAGCTAGACCCTAAAATAGACCCTAAATCTTGAGTCTGGATTTCCAGGCTATGCAAAAAGAGAGTGCTGTTGCAGGTGTTGACAACACACACACACACACACACACACAGGGAGAGATGAGGCTGTGAAAATCGATTTCTCATTCTGAGGCCAGTAACACAACCCTGTCACAGTGATTGGGGTCACACAACTGGACAATGGGCTCTGACTCATAGTCCTCAGAGGCTTTAGAGGCATCACAACACACACACACACACACACACACACACACACACACACACACTGTGCTCCGACATAAATCAGCTGGTTTTAGAAAAAATCTCGCACTTCTACCTCCACCTAGAGCCTGTTATTTGTTTTGCAAAAATCCACAGCTCCCGGTTCTTCTGGTCCAATCAGAGCAGGGCTGTGTGAGATCTGACTGTCAATCACAGTCTGGTGCAGTCTGGTGCCCAAACTCGCATGCACAAACTCGATGAGAGGGTGCTCGGTGGTAGTGGGGGAGGGGCATGAGAGGGTGCTCGGTGGTAGTGGGGGAGGGGCATGAGAGGGTGCTCAGTGGTAGTGGGGGAGGGGCATGAGAGGGGGAGGGGCATGAGAGGGTGCTCAGTGGTAGTGGGGGAGGGGCATGAGAGGGTGGTAGTGGGGGAGGGGCATGAGAGGGTGGTAGTGGGGGAGGGGCATGAGAGTTGTAAACATTAAAAAGTCCCCTCAATCTGTCAGACTTCATGCTTTATAGAGTGAACTGATTCACTGATGCTAAAAAGGGAGACATGGAGACTTCATGCTTTATAGAGTGAACTGATTCACTGATGCTAAAAAGGGAGACATGGAGACTTCATGCTTTATAGAGTGAACTGATTCACTGATGCTAAAA
>NW_027468663.1:53714668-53807168 GCF_046254945.1 Alosa pseudoharengus | reverse complement strand
CGCGCAGCGCCGACGTGTCTATCGGTAGTAGCCTGCTACTATTTTCATTCAGGAACACACCCGTTCCAGCGGTCATTGTTGTGTGGGCTTTGCTGGTTTATCTACGTCTGGTTAATCAACAAAGATATTTGTGTTCATATGAACGCCAGAACACACACCTTAAATATTGACGAATCTACCCAGATCAGATATATAACGTTATTTGATGGGCAGACTCTCTCAAAGCACTCAGCAGATATCATGAACATCGTCAGATAGCTTCATGAGATATTTTCTAACATTAGTGTTCAAATGTCAACAGTCCATCAGATGTGCATCAAACTAACATATTCCAACATATTTCGAAATTTTAATATGCTTCTTTGTGAAAATATATAAAAAATTTGGCCAGCTCGCTGAGCTCACACGCTATCCTGGGTAATTTCATCTCCCACTTCGTTTTAAGCCTGCATCGGTCCTGGCTATATTTTGAGGGTTGATTTTAAGGGGTAAATAGCACTTCCCCTTGCTCCCTAAAGTAATGGGACACCCTAGCCCTACACATGCACGCGCAAAAACGAGGGTTAGGGCAAAAATCTAGGGGTAGGGGAGGTATTGGGACGGGCCCTTAAAATGACTTAAAAAAAGAAGTGGACAGAGAGAAAGAGAGAGAGAGAGAGAGAAGGCAGGGAGAGAGAGAGGGGGAGAGAGAGAGGGAGACAGAGAGAGGAGGCAGGGAGAGAGAGGGGGGACAGAGAATGAGAAGTCAGGGAGAGAGAGAAGACAGAGGGGGAAAAACAACTTAAAAAAGAAGTGGACAGAGAGAGAGAGAGAGAGAGAGAGAGAGGCAGTGCATCTGGCAGGAATAGGCAGAGAGAGTTAATGCTGTCAGCTCCAATCTCTTTAAGACTTATTCACAAACACTGTCATAACCTTGCAACTACACACACACACACGCACACACACAAAAGTATTGTTTAGGGTTTATGGCTGCCAGAATTTGTGAGGATTTGCAAGGATTTCAAGCACAGCACATCCATAAGTCCTAAAGCTGTGGGGCTTACAAGGCACAATTTGATTAAATCAAATTAAATAATAATCTTGACTCTGTTATTAATAGGAGCGGCTTAAGAATAGCCATTTAGGGTTGTCCAATGTGTTGTTTACCTGAAAACAAACTATTTACTATGTCCACCATAACCCAAGGAGACACATCTATGCACTTTAGATGTTTGTCATTTATGATTATTGAATTGATTAAAACATAACTATTTTAGTATTTTATTACATTAAAGGAACCATATGTAACAAATGTATTTGAATTAATCATAACATGACCCTGATATGTCAATAGACATTAATAAATCATGTTCATTTCAAATACTTATATCACTGACAACAGTAGTCCGGCCAGGATATTGTCATTTAAAAAGTGAAGTTGCAGCCCTCAAATGATGTTGATGTTGTGTTTTGTCATGTCATGTTGTGTTTTGTCATGTCATGTTGTGTTTTGGCCTGATGCGCGGCGCCACCCTCCACCTATCTACTAATCACAAAGTCAGTAGTTTTTCTGCATCTGGGTTGCCAGCTCTGCGAGTCAGGGGGAGGGGGAGGGGATACACCACTCTACAGTATTTTGAAATTGATTGCAGTACCAGTTTTGGCCACAATCTTACATACGGTTCCTTTAAATCCTTGATGTGTATGGGGGGGGTCTGTGTGTTTTGTATCCCATGTGGTCTTGTCTTTGTTAGGTCAAGTCTGAGGCCTGTGTGGGCCTCTAAATAATTAGCTGATTACACAAAACTGAGCACCAATCATACACACACACACACACACACACTCAAATTCATGAGTCACAAACATTCATACCACCACTTGGACTCACATACACACGCACAAACACAAACACACACACACACGCACACACAGAGTCTTTTAATATATTCAAAGAGAACAGCCCAGCAGACTAAACTCTGCTCATCCCAACCCTGAGGCATCCTATAGCCCTATAGCCATCCTCATTTCACCATCCTATAGTCCTATAGACCGGTTTCAGGTCCCTAACAACTGTCGTTAAGGACGCACTCGGAGGACAAGCAAACCCAGAGCCGTATAGCAATACATTGAGAGAAAGACGCAAGGAGCTTGAAAATTGTTAACTTTTGGCAGAGAAAAGCAGACGGAAATTCCCCTGTGTGGTACAGGAGACATTTCATTTTTTGTGATGTGTCCGTTCAAAGCTAAAAAAAATGTGAAACGCCAATAAAGTAGGCAGGCCTAGGTGCTAGACATTTGGATATGAAGCTACGAAGTTATGCCACAAATGTTATCTTCATGCTCAAGAGGAAAAACTCAAGTCATGTAGGCTAAATAACATAGGGTAGTGACGTTAACAAAGTGTTTTTTTTATCATATTCCTCAGCATATCATTTTAATGAGAGACTTATGATCCATGAGAACGGAGGCTAACGTTAGCCTACATTTCACGCAAATGACAATATGCAGGGTAGCCTAAAGTTAAAGTTGACACTCCATTTGAGTTGTTTGTTTTAGAAAAGAAGACATGGGCTTGCAAGTAATGTTATTGCATAGGCCTACTATAAGGTAGCCTAGCTTATAGCTAATCCGTCATAGGTCCTATCAGTTAACATCCAGCACAATGCATTTTGTGCATTGTAACGTTATTTCAGTCAATCGTTCAATGTGTGGCCAGCATAGGCTACTTTATCAAAGTAATTATCCTCTGACCTCAGGGGGAAATGATTGTCCACCCCTGTCATTATGTACCCTTTGAGTAGGTAATGTTCTCACTAAATCTAAACTAATTGTTTCTGCAGTCGAAGCCCTAACGTTAACATTAGCTTAAGCCTAACCTAACTTTACAGTGACTGGCCACATGTTTAGCCTACCTTCCGTAAAATCCGTTGCCTTTTCATAGGTAAATCCGCTACACCTCTAGATGAAAACAATCCAGACTCGACTACACCGAAATATTTCGGCAATATGTTTTTATTCTTCATCTTATATCAAGTTCAGCCAGCTTGTTTTCTTTGCGCTGTCAGTGTAAACAACTAGTGCTTGTCCTCCGAGTTCGTTCTTGACTACGGTTGTTAGGGACCTGAAACCGGTCTATAGTCATATAGCATCTACATTTCACCATCCTAGAGTCCTATAGCGTTTTCATTTCACCATCCTAGAGTCTTATAGTCCTATAGCGTTTTCATTTCACCATCCTATAGTCCTATAGTCCTATAGTCATATAGCATCTACATTTCACCATCCTAGAGTCCTATAGTCCTATAGCGTCTTCATTTCACCATCCTATAGTCATATAGTCATATAGCATCTTCATTTCACCATCCTATAGTCCTATAGTCCTATAGCGTTTTCATTTCACCATCCTATAGTCCTATAGCATCTACATTTCACCATCCTAGAGTCCTATAGTCCTATAGCGTCTTCATTTCACCATCCTATAGTCCTAGTCCTATAGCGTCTTCATTTCACCATCCTATAGTCCTATAGTCATATAGTCATATAGCATCTACATTTCACCATCCTAGAGTCCTAAAGTCCTATAGCGTCTTCATTTCACCATCCTATAGTCATATAGTCATATAGCATCTTCATTTCACCATCCTATAGTCCTACAGTCCTATAGCATCTTCATTTCACCATCCTATAGTCATATAGCATCTTCATTTCACCATCCTATAGTCCTATAGCGTCTTCATTTCACCATCCTATAGTCCTACAGTCCTATAGCATCTTCATTTCACCATCCTATAGTCATATAGCATCTTCATTTCACCATCCTATAGTCCTATAGCGTCTTCATTTCACCATCCTATAGTCATATAGTCCTATAGCGTCTTCATTTCACCATCCTATAGTCCTATAGTCCTATAGTCATATAGCATCTACATTTCACCATCCTAGAGTCCTATAGTCCTATAGCGTCTTCATTTCACCATCCTATAGTCATATAGCATCTTCATTTCACCATCCTATAGTCCTACAGTCCTATAGCATCTTCATTTCACCATCCTATAGTCATATAGCATCTTCATTTCACCATCCTATAGTCCTATAGCGTCTTCATTTCACCATCCTATAGTCCTACAGTCCTATAGCGTCTTCATTTCACCATCCTATAGTCATATAGCATCTTCATTTCACCATCCTATAGTCCTATAGCATCTTCATTTCACCATCCTATAGTCATATAGTCCTATAGCGTCTTCATTTCACCATCCTATAGTCCTATAGCGTCTTCATTTCACCATCCTATAGTCATCTTACAGTTTTTCTCAGTCGCTTTGGTGCTATTCTCACATCACTATTAACATTTGCACAGCAGTTAGTGCATTTCTCAAAACAATTAGTGCAAACTGCAAAACCTAGTGGATGACCTGCAAAAGCACGTCACTTGCTCAAAATGGATAGTCCATTCCTCAAAAGCACGTATTCATGTCAATGAAACTGTCAGTGTCATCAAAATGAGAAGTCTTGACACCATCGTTTATGAACAAGATAGTCAAATGGCTTTGTCATGTTTTCATTATGACAGTTTATTCTCTCTGTGTTTTCCAATGCAAAAAAGGGCAGAACTCTGTGACACTACCTGAACATGCTCAAGACAGCACTATACACTACTTGTACAGCCATTTGAAAACTACAGTAAAGTTACACATCTCTGTAGTTAGGGGAGTAAGTGAGTACAAGACACTGAATACGTACATTTTTACTGTATGCTCTTTGCAATTCTACAGCATTGTGACAGAATTTGATAACTAGTTCAACAATTTTGTATGTAATGACTCAAGCAATGAAATGAAGACTATTAGTTTTATAGGGAACGACTATTCAGTATCCATAAGTATAGTTCATTTTGACTGGCATGACATAAGCAAATGATAATGTTAAAAAACAGCAGAGAATTGTATGAAAGCAACTGATACATGCCCAAAGGTATTTGCAATTTGTTCAGAGGAAGGAGAAATTGCTACTGTGATGTGCACAAATGACTAAATGTTGTGGAGGTTGAACTAATAGTTATGAGAATTTTCATTCTGATCTGCAAAAAGCACCAACGCGACTGAGAAAAACTGTAATGTAACCCTTCCAGCCATGCTTCCATCCATCCAACTGTTGTGCAGTACAATGGCTCTAATAATAGGAATACAAGTACAATGGCTCTAATAATAGGAGGTAACACTTTATAATAACTACACACAATTAATCATTTATTAAGCCTTTGTTACTTATTAGTTAATGGTTTGTTCATCATTAGTAATTTCTTGTTCATACATAATTTATCATCAGTAAAGCATTTGTTCACACAATTATAAATGGTTTGTTCATAGTGAAAAAGCCTATCCAAAAAATATGTTTGTAAGTACATGATTTATACTTAATAAGTAATAAAACAACCACTTATAATGAAATAATTTTCTTATTATAAACCAGTTGCAAACTATTACAAAATGCTTTGTTCATTGTAAAGCATTGTTCCTATGTTAATTCTCATAAATAAAGTATTTGTACACACAGTTATAAATGGATTGTTCATAGTAAATAAGCCTATATCTAAAATATGTTTATGAATTATTGTTAATACTTAATAAATTATGCAATATACACATGCACTAATGATTAGTTAGGGTGAGGATACATATTTTATAAACCACTTCCTAATACTATAATTCATGATTAACTCAGGGGTTACAAGTGGTTAGTTAATGATATTTTGTGAGCTTATCTAAAGTGAGGACTTTCTATGCCTTGCAACACATTTTCAAATGAGTTGTAAAGATTACATTCACATTCATTGATTTAGCAGACAAGCGACGTACACATGTCAATTAAATTGAAGGCCATTGACATAACAGTGAAAGCCAGGAATCGAACCCCCAACTTTTCAGGCTACTGCATGCTAGTCCAGCTCCTTATCCACTACACTACCTTGGCCCAGATAGAAAACCCTACAACTATGCAAGAGTTTCTGTTTTCTTCTACTACACACTGTTATTAAACATCAGTAAGCTATTATTAAATGCTGTATTCTTCATTTGTAAAGCATTATTCCTACATTAATTCTCATCTGTAAATCATGTTTAACACACAGTTAAAAATGTTTTGTTCATAGTAAACACGCATATCTATATTATATTTTTGAATTGATGGTTGTAATACCACTGGACAGAGGTAGTGTAGTGGATAGGGAGCCGGGTTAACATGCAGTAACCCATAAAGTTGGAGGTTCAAACCCCGGCGTTCACCAATGTGGCCTTGCCCTTTAATTTCATTGACATGTGTAAGTCGCTTTGGGTGAAAGTGTCGGCTAAATTAATAAATGCAAGTGTAAACTTTATTACTCATTTGTAAATGTGTTGCAAGGCATAAAACGTCCTCACTTTAGATGAGCTCACAAAATATCATTAACTAACCACTTGTAACTTCTGAGTTAATTATTAGTTATAGTATTAGGAAGTGGTTTATTAAATATGTATTTTCACCCTAACTAATCATTAGTGCATGTGTATGTAACAACTGTTAAATAATGGAAATATTACTTAATCAAAAACATGTTATTGCATCATTTATTAAGTATTAACAATAATGTATAAACATATTTAAGACAAACTTATTTACTATGAACAAACTATTTATAAATGTGTGAACAAATGCTTTACTGATGATAAATTAGAAATTACTAATGATGAACAAACCATTAACTAATAAGTAACAGAGGCTTAATAAATGATGAATTGTGTGTAGTTATTATAAAGTGTTACCTAATAGGAATACACCTTTTGTCAAGTTGACATGTAACTCTTTGGTTTATTCAAACCAAATTGTACAACCACAGCCGAACTCAACAAATTCACCCCACCTACGCACACACGCACACTGTCTGCACACATATCTGAAAATATTAGATGATCAGATGATTTACAGTTATATGTAATATGTCATGTTTTATGTTTTTGTTGTTTCATACAGTGATGCAGGTCTACTGCAGTGAATACAACTTTGATCATTTTTATAGCATACTACTGTATAGTTAACTTTGGCCTTGGTGCCCTGACATGTGGCCTTTGTGCCCCCCACCAAATATGCCCAACTGAAGGCCAAGTGGCCTTGCCCCTAAAATGGTGAAATTCCAAGCCTGGTCACTGGACAGCTGCTGCTGTAGTCATGGAGACGGAGAGGTCACTGGACAGCTGCTGCTGTAGTCATGGAGACGGAGAGGTCACTGGACAGCTGCTGCTGTAGTCATGGCTGGACAGTCTGATATGGACAAGTGTGAGCGCTAACAAGCCATGCCAACTCCAAACAAACTTTACACATCCACAAACACACACACACTCACGCGCGTGCGCACACACACACACACACACCCACACAAGCACGCATTGTGCAGAGTACAAGTACAGAGATAACGAAATGTGTCTAACCAGAAGTGCAAAAAAGCAGAAAAGTGCAATGTGATATACAAAGAAGGTGGTGCATAGACAGGACAAAAGATATAGTGCAGTGTCGACAGTATTATATAGTTGTTTTCACAAGGTGGTTTAGAGTAGTATAAATTAAAAATTAGTATTTGCAACATATTAGCAGTAACCTTATAAGAGCAGAATAAATATGGTTATGTAATATGAACAATGTATGAACAACATGTACAGATATGTGCAATGTAGTGGCAATACCATTATAGTAGTAGTAAGTACAATATAATGTATTGTACTTACAGTGTATTAACAGAATATATTACAGAAAAACTGAATATGGATATTTGGTATGAACCATATAAACAGGATGGCCTCGATGGAGGGGAGTGAGGAACCGGTGATGCGTTGGGCAGTTTTCACCACCCTCTGCAGTGCTTTCCGGTCATCGGCAGAGCAGTTGCCATACCAAACTGTGACACAGTTGGTGAGGATGCTCTCGATGGTGTAGCGGTAGAAGTTCACCAGTATCTGAGGAGACAGATGGACCTTCTTTAGTCTACCAGAATGAAGAGACGCCGGTAAGCCTTTTTGATCAGGGTAGAGGTGTTGAGGGTCCAAGAGAGGTCCTCAGAGATGTGGACACCCAGAAATTTGAAGCTGATGACACGCTCCACCTCAGATGGGCTCCTCTTCTCAAGCTGAGCTTGTGTCTTGGAGAAGAAACAAACTAATTATACTCATCTCCTGTGAGTGTGTATCAGTGCGTGAGTGTTTGTGTAGGTGCCCATATGTGTAACAGGACTCCATACACATACACACCCACACACACACACACACATAGGCATACAGGCATGAGCACACAGATATACACTCATGTACTAACATTTGTGTCACATATGAGCACATGCACACACACACACACACACACACACACACACATACAAACCCAGAGACATAATGCACTGTTGGCAGGAAGCATGGGGAATCAGTGGTAATGGTCGGAGATAATCAAGTAGTGTTTCCTTTCATGTTGTAGAAGTGGACCTGATGCCTGAACATGAGGCGTGTGTGTTCTCACACACACACTCTCTCACACACTCTCTCTCTCTCTCTTTCACACACACACACACACATCCACATACACACACACATACACACACACTCTCTCTCTCTCTCTCACACACACACACTCTCTCTCTCTCTCTCTCTCTCACACACACACTCTCTCTCTCTTTCACACATCCACACACACACACACATTCTCTCTCTCTCTCACACACACTCTCTCTTTCACAGACACACACACTCGCAGACACACACACACATACACACACACACACATACATACCTATTACACAGTCCTGTGTGTGCTGCTAAAGAAAACATGTGATCATAACTGAATGTTGGTGTGCATGTGTGTATGCGTGTGTGTGAAACACTGTTAGTGTGTACAGATGAATGAGTTGTGTAGCCAGTGAGCATTACCTGATGACAGAGATGGATTGGCTGGTCCCGAGACTTAGAGGTCAGTTTACAGTAATACCCATTATGCGTCAAACATCACATAAACACTCATCACTTAAGCCATCACATCACTTAAGCCATCACATCAAACATCTCATAAACACTCATCACTTAAGCCATCACATCAAACATCTCATAAACACTCATCACTTAAGCCATCACATCAAACATCTCATAAACACTCATCACTTAAGCCATCACATCAAACATCTCATAAACACTCATCACTTAAGCCATCACATCAAACATCTCATAAACACTCATCATTAAAGTCATCACTCATTGCTTATAAGTACCTACCATAAAGCAATACAACCAGCAGGCCTGTATGAGTGAGACTGGTTAGGAGTCTGTGTGTGTGTGTGTGTGTGTGTGTGTGTGTGTGTGTGTGTGTGTGTACAGGGAGAGAAACACCCTCAAACCAGTGCACACACACACACACACACACACAGCCTGAGGGTGGGTCCTCCTTGCTGTGATTGACAGGTCCCTGTCCTGGAGAGCAGAATTAAAGCCATCAATCATTTGGAACGGCCAATTGGAACAGCAGCATAGCACATAAATCCCACTAAATACCTGAGGGAGGATATAAAAGACAGAGAGAAGAAAGAGAGGGATGGAGAACAGGGGATGGAGATAGAGAGAAGAAAGAGTGGGATGGGGAACGGGATGGAGAGAGAAAGAATACAAATGACTAAAAGGACAGTGAAAAGACAGAAAGAGAGACAAACAGTGATGGGTGCCCATTAGAACATGCAACTTTGGACTTTAAAAGGCCCCCTAAAAAGTTTTCTTACCTTGAAATGCCATTTCGAAAATCATTTTGATGGCACATAAACTCTTTAAAGGGCCGAACAGCACTTCTGTCGCACTCTGAGCAGCTCTTATCGCTTGTAAAAACAACCATAGGAAGTTGCTGTTCAGGTAGGAACACTGTGTCCCATCCCCGCATCCTCCCCCACAGCCCAGATGGGCAAAATACAGAGGACACATTTCCTGCAGGACAAATGAAGTATAACTTAACTTACGTAACTAACTTAAAGAAAAGTTCTGCTAGAAACCCAAACCAAGGGAGGGAGAGTGAACAATCAAACACTCAGAGGGCTGGACAGCTGAAACTGATGAGAACCCTAGGACAGAGAGCAAGAGATCGAAAATGTGATGGAGGAAGAGAGAGAGAATGAGGAAGAGTGCTGTGTTAGGGCTGTAATAGAGGGAGGAAGAGAGGGATAGAGAGACAGTGATGGAAAGGAAGAGAGCTGTGTTAGGGCAGTAAAAGAGGGAGGGAGAGGAGGAGTGAAAAGAGGAGTAGAAATATAGCTGACCATTACAGAGTGGACAAGCTGGAGAACAAGAGCAGGCAGGATTTAGGGGCAGACAGCTCCATATATCGCCCTGGAACAGTACAGAGGAGAGTGGACACCACACACACACACACACACACTGATACTCACGCACGCACACCTACTGACACACACACACACACACACATGCACGCACACCTACTGACACACACACACACACACACACTCCATATATTGCCCTTGAACAGTAAAGAGGAGAGTGGACACCACACACACACACACTCATGCATGCACACACACACACACACACACACACACACACACACATTGTACATTGAGCCAATAATGTGGTGTGTTGTGAAGACATTGTGCCAACCATGTGTGGTGATCTCGCCACTGGAGCAAGATAAGATTAGTATCGTGAAGCCTTGCGCATGCACATTTCTGCCGAAATAGATGCCTGATAAAGGCCCAAAAAGCATTGCAATATGGCCGCTGAGTGGAGGGACTTGGTTAAAAGGACTTTGTCTATAGTCACAGCCCTCACTAAGACGACTCAGTGTTTATCTGTGTATTCTAAAATGGATAGCTCCGATCCTTGATTATGATTGGCTGAATCACGTTCGATGCTGTTGTAAATTCTAGCATAAACATACACCTTGACCGTATTTTGTTTTATATTAGGCTACTGCGCTACCATAACTTGATACAAAAGTTAAAGTAGCTGCGTCTCGACATTGCTTGGCAACCATTCAGACAGAGGAAATATATTTATTGGCAGAAGAATGATTATCTATGAATAATTTGTTACATTTCTCGTTGCTGTGCCTTTATTTTATGAATTCTGCCAGATATGTAGTAACCGTTTTAGAAAAGCAATAAGCCACTCGATCCGTAGGTTACACTGATTTGAGAACAGCTAAGGGGAATTTTACTCCGCTAGTGCGTCGTGCCTAACAACGCCCCTTAGCTGTTCTAAAATCTCTGGCCCAACACCAAAGTCCGGACTCACAGACTTTGCTGCGCGTTCTCGTGAAATTCGTTAGGGCTTAGGGCTGCCCCAATGTCACATTTCAAAGGGCGTGAGGGTTTGAGTACACACTTACCGAGCGCTTTCCGTGAGTCTGCATCGGTGAAGACTTCACCAAAAGGGAATTACCCACAGTTCAAAGTATTGTGATGTTTACTGCGGACACCCCCAGATAGCAAGAGGCTGGTGGACCACTGTCGGTCCATTGGAGGGCATAACTGGTGGTCCGCTGGCATTTTGCTCATCGGTTCTCTGGCGGGTTGCAGACAAATTGCCCAATATTTTGCCACTATTGGTCTAAAATCTTTTTTATTTGTTCAGTTATACTCTAGATATCATTTTATTAACTTTTCTTAATATTCAAGACAAGTTCAATTTAAAGCGGACCACAAGTGGCACCACCGGCGGCATACCACCAGCGGTCTGCTATCTGCCCAATCTGATTTTGCTATCTGGGCCATAGAGAAATCCGGAAATTACAAATGTAAACAACAGCACGACACACGTGCGTGGTGTCAGCAGGTACAAGTGTCAGCAACATCTTTGTTAAAACATCACCAAGGTACATGTGACCCCATGAAGTGCTGTCCCAATCCCATTTATCCCTTTCTGAGCCCATGTGGACTCACACTCACTCATCTGAGATCAATTAAATCTGTGAGTCTTTAGTCCTCAGGGCTCACTTAAGGATTCAGCCAGTGTAACCTATGGCCTTTTGGGGCTTATTGCTTAAGTAATCTATCCTACATCATCATAGCACTCCATCAGTCTACAGGCCTCACACCTTCAGACCAGAAGTCTTTTACAGAATGTTGGATTCTTTGGTTGCCCAGTGAATGTAGTGTTGTGTTTTTATCTTAATGGTGTCAAAGTTGCATTCAAATAAGACTTGACGGGGGGATCAGAATCATTAATAAGTAATTTATTTGATGTCAAAAAAGCAAAAGCAAAGAATACTAGCTCTGCAGACTGAGTCCAACAGGGTATTTCTTAGTTACTGAATGAAGTCGGCTGACTCGGTCCCCCCTCTTGATCAACTAAAAAGCAGTTTTTAGCAAATCACATGCCAAAAAAGAAAACTCATTATACGCTGTGGCTTAGTCAAGTGTAGGTAACTTGAAAGGAAGTAGAACACTGATTCAGTTACATTTGATTTGTATTGCCAAAAATCATCTATATCAAAGTTTAAACATAACAAATCAAAATATAAAGATGGGAGGGACACACAGTTCAGGCACCAGGGGTGAATTAAGATTCCTAAAGAAACGCAAGCACCCACCCTATAAGAGTATCTAAATTAAGATTCTTAAAGAAACGCAAGCACCCACCCTATAAGAGTGTCTACATTATATTTGTACCAAAAATGACATTGTACAGTGATTTGAAGAGCTGCAGACACTGTTGTAAGGCTGCGTGTGCGCGCTTCAGTGGATTTTGACTTCACAACGAGAATTCTCAGTCTAACCTTAATTTGTTTGCCACTTGAGTTTTCTCCCCAACATTTTCTGTAGTAGTGTAAGTTAAGTGTGTGTTAAACAGAAGTAGCAAAAATGAGAGGAGCAGAATCTGAAGCAAAGATAACTGACCCCTTGGGTGGATGAGTTATCCTACCCCAATGTGGCCTGCAACACAGCCTATGCATGGTCACTGCTACTATGCTACTTTCTAAGTTCAACTGATCTACACGCGTAGATAAGTAGCTGGTTCACATCAAGTACAGCCTGGCCTGTCCTACTGGAATAATCCCTACTCAAGAAGAAGCGTGCCTCCACCCCATGGTCGACAGTCATGCTAGATGTGTAATCGTAAGCCATGTACTCCTCCGTGCACTTTTCTTCATTCTTCTCAAACCTGGTGACCCACTGATATGTTTTGTAGCTGGAGCTCGAGTCAGAGCTACTCTCATAGAACCCCACCCATGAGTTGGTAAATTTCTTCTCCCAGTCAGTGAAGTCTCTTTTGATGTAGAGGCGGGCAAGGGCTTTACAGTTATCATCATCAGATCCAGCAGTCAGCTGCAGACTGGCACCATATTCCCCCACGTTGTTCTGAATTTTTCTGATGGCCTCCCCCCCCCAGGGCACTGTGTGGGCCCGAACACTGTGGACGGGTTTTTGGAGGAAGAGCCGAGCCTGGAAACCCTGCTGCACATTTAATCCAGAGTCATACTCATATATCAAATATGTGTGTTCTTCTTCTTCTGTTTGTTTCTGGGTATTTTCATTGAATTTGGTGGCCCATTGATATGTTTCATAGCTACTGTGTCCAGCATTGCTACTCTTGTAGAACCCCACCCATGCATTGTAAAATGAGTCCTTCCAATCAGTAAAGGCCTTATTGATGTAGAGGCGGGCACAGGCTCTGCCCTTTTTTACAAACAGCTGCAGACTGGCGTCATATCCAACCACTTCAGCTGGAAACTTCCTATTGGCATCATCAAATTCAGAGCTCCTCCAGATGACTCTTTCAGACCTACAAAAATAATTGTTGCATTCACTCAGTCGGGCCTGCAGCCTGTTGTCCAGAGGCACGCTGGTGTCTATGGATCCAGACTGCTGTCCTACACTGAAGCTGTAAAGGCTGTTGGTGCTGTCCATGTCAGCAAAGAGCCTCACAAAAAGGTTTTTCCTCAGAGTGTTGCTGGGCATGTTGCTCCACGCGATCTTGGCGTTAGCCGTGGCACTGGATCTCACCTCTAGCATCACAACTTCGCGTGTACACTCAGGATCCGAGCGGCGACGACGTTTTCCTTGATTTCCTCTCCTTGAGCATTCAGGCCTTGTTCCAAAGTTATAGCCTGCCTTCAAGAGGAAGTCATCCAAATTTTGGAAGTTCCGAATCTCTTCCAGAAGCTGGGGACTTATCTCGTAGATAGTGTTTTCATTATAGTGTTCAGTGATGAAAACTCTTAGTATAGTTCTCGGGCTGTTACGGTGTGTCTGGAGAATAAGTCTGTCCATGTTACTTTCAGGAAATGGTCGGTTGTTAAAGTCAACTGTGACGTAATCAGGAAAATAAGTGACGCCACTGTAAGTTCTTTGATTGATGTTTCCCACAGTCAAATACCTATAATAATAGGGGATGGGAAGATTTTCATGATTGTTGAAGCGATGAAGGCCATAATCCTGCATATTAATGTTGATGTCTCTCTGCTCTCCATTTGATGTACATGTATCTATCAGCTGTATGGCATTGTTGTTCTGATTAAACACTAGTGCATGTGTCAGCCAGTAGAGCAGAAATAAGCCATGTCGGGGGTATGTCTTGCCAAACCCAATGTTGTTGTTTGCTAGATCTTCTATTGTATTGAGTTTCCTGATGTCAGAGGTGTTCAGACCAGAGAGAGAGAGTAGATACAAAATCCAGAGAATCCTCATCCTGCCCATGATGATCCTGAGAGATGGATATAAAAAAGAGAAAGGGATAGATACATGGAGGGAGGGTAAGAGAGAGAGAGAGAGATTTAAATTGACCATGAACAAAAATATAATTTGTTAGTTTTTGCTCCTTTTCCTCTGGCTTATCAGAACAGCAAATTAAAATGGTTGGCTGTTGGTCCTCGGATGCTTATCAGTCCTACATTCGCTCCAACCTGCAACCTGCGCTCCAATGGGATCTATGACTCGCCCACCAAGCCCTGGCTAGGAGATTTAAACAGGCCTCCACATCCATGCGTCATGCTCCCCGGCATTGTGAATCATCCCACTTCCTCAAAACATAATCTGCCTGCACTCTCATGCCTCCACCCATGATCACAGAACCAGACTGATGACTGAAAAGAACATTACAGAGATCTACAGAGGTCTAAAGTGAACAGTAGAGTCTTGTCCAGTGTTGGGCAAGTTACTTCAAAATCGTAATGTACTATGCATTACTTATTACTGTCATTTCAAAGTAATTTGTTACATTATAATATTACTGTCTCTGAATTGTAAGGCATTACACTACTATTGCATTTCTTTTAAGTTACTTTCACCAAAATATCTAGAAATATGGATTTGCCATTCTAAATGCAGTTTATTGCGCTCAATGCAGCTTGCTCTTCCAATGGAGGGAGATGTGGTATAGCATAATGACTGAGCTAGGCTTAAGGCAACAGTAGAATGCAATAGGTGCAGTGCTCATAATGCAATACAAGGAACAATCATAGTCAGAATGTTAAAAACTGACAAAAGGTCAAAGTCTGGTAAATTGTGATAGAAATACTGTAACTTTAAGGCCTAGGCCTACTCATTGAAATCAATAGAGAGCCTACTATATTGTAAATCAAAGCTTAAAGGAACCGTATGTAAGATTGTGGCCAAAACGGGTACTACAATCACTTTCAAATTACTGTAGAGCGGTGTATCCCCTTCCCCTCCCCTCTGACTGGCAGAGTTGGCAACCGGATAACGAAACACTACTGACTTTGTGATTAGTAGATAGGTGGAGGGTGGCGCATTAGGCCAAAACACAACATGACAACATCAACATCAGTTGAGGGCTGCAACTTCACTTTTTAAATGACAATATCCTGGCCAGACTACTGTTGTCAGTGATATAAGTATTTGAAATGAACATGATTTTGTAATGTCTAGTGACATATCAGGGCAATTTTATGATTAATTGAAATAACATTTTTACATACGGTTCCTTTAATAAAGACATGTCAAGATGGTGGCCTGCTGGCCATTTTGGTGCCCTAAGTGAGTGGCTTTGAGTGAGTGACATTTAAATGATAACTCAAACACCTAAAGTAAAATAAAAGGCCTATTATTTACAGACCATTACTGTGTATTTTTAAACATTAATTTCTGAAGAAATGCTGTTTTACTTATAAATGGTGCACTGTCACTTTAAGAGCATTGATCTTTACGTTGTCATAATGCCCTTTTGCCAGCTCTTGTTTACAAGCCTTATTTGTTTGAGTTACATTGATAGCACAATATTAACAATAATATGCACAATGTTAAGTTGTTTTAAGCAATCTTCATTGCTTTGGAAATGGAAGTATGCAATGACATGTTGCTTCACATTTCGTTTTGTGAATACAAGTAAATTATGAGCCTGGTATCCACCTAGATATCTGAATGGAATGCGTTTCAGTCGACTCAGCATATCATGTGCTTCATGTAGCCTAAATGCTTGGAAAACGAATGATTGAAGACCCACCAATTCTAGTACTATGTGGTGATTGAGAACCCAAAAGGTATCAAACTTGCATGTAACATCATGTTGTGTGCATTTTGACATTGTAAACGTTATTGATGAAGAGTGAAACGCAGTTTGCAGTAAAGCTACTATTCATTGGTTACATTTGGGTGCCCCCTCTGTCCTTTGGTGCCCAACGCAAAGTGCGTGATGCGCGTGGTGGGAGCGGTGGCACTGCCAGGCTACACAATCTTTTTCTGCATTTCTATCCCTTTAGTCTCTTCAATTTAAGTTCACAGCACAAAGCTGACATGCACAACAGCATAGTTTGTGTTTTATCAAGAATCAAAAAGATTAGCGTGGCACTACTTTAGATGTTTCATTAATTTACTTGTGCTATTTCGCGAGCTGAGAGATCTTTCGGTTTCGCACACAAAGTGCACTAACTATTATGTTCTTCATAGCCTTGTCTCTGACAAGCTGAAAATAATGAGCGTAGGCTTATGTCCATTCGGCAAATAGAGTCCGCCTGCGAGTCTGCTGCAGCCACAGTCATATTCAACCAGTATCAGGAGATAACGTTCTACTATTTTACGCGGATTTTTTCTCCTCTGTTGTTCTCGTGTGGTGTTTGCGAATATGTATCAAAACAAAACAACCGCTTAATTTTGGGTTAAACTGCATTGTAACGCATTGTTTACTGAAGTTTGTACCGAGTAAATATTACCCAATTTTTTTTACATTACCGCGTTACCGCAAACAGCAATATATTACAGTAATTACATTACTTTTGTAACGCATTACTCCCAACACTGGTCTTGTCTAAGGCCCCAACACTGTCAGGAATGCCAATCTAAGGCAAGTTTATTATATGATCTTAGGTGTGCTGTGGCTAAGGCACGTTTATTATATGATCTAAGCATGTTTACTTTTACTCACAACATGCTATCTGGCAACAAAGGATTCCATTCACTATGCTATGCTAGCGGGGGCGCTGCCGGACTAAGACAATGCATGTGTAACGGAGGCGAACTGAGCTAGCATGCTAGTTGTGCGTGTAAATCCTCGCACCCCTAACCGTAAGAACTCTTCTAACCGCTGAGTTGGAAGCCTGGGCTTTTAGCTCAGTGGTTAGAGGGTTCGACTCCCATGCCGGTGTGTGTTGAGGTGGCGGGTTCGAGGGCCGTGAGCGGCGGACGAATTACGACCTCGGTTACAGTGGTGCCGTGAACCCGGATCATGGGAGTGAGGATTTAGGGAGGTGAGTGTAACGGAGGCGAACTGAGGTAGCATGCTAGTTGCGCGTGTACATCCTCACACCCCTAACCTTAAGAACGCCTCTAACCAGTGAGTTGGAAGCCTGGGCTTTTAGCTCAGTGGTTAGAGCGTTCGACTCCCATGGCGGTATGTGTTGAGGTGGCGGGTTCGAGCGCCGTGAGCAGTGGACGAATTACGACCTTGATTACACATGCACGGAGACAAAAATATTTTTGCTCACTTATCTTACTCTAGGGCAGATGGTGAATAACCCAATTTCATAAAACGGTGGCGTGTTCCTTTAAACTCTGCTCCAGTGGATGACCTATTAGTCAACACGCATCTACAAGGAGAATGGATAAAAATAACTCATTAACCATGGATGGGCCCATTGATGGTCTACTTGAGTAATTATCTCCCCTGTCAATATTGTGAATAGTAAATGTGTAGCCTAGGCTACAATAATTTTGGCAATGATAGACTGTTTAACACGGAGCCTGGCTTATTTTAATTAGGCTACTACTCTGAATAGTCTGGGCTGTATTTTGGGTCACCAGCGCATGGCGTAATACTCGTTATTCACCCGCGCAAAGTTGAATTCGGTATTTTGCACGTTTATTTTTTAAGCATTGCGCCCAGGGGTGTGGCAATTAACAACCTAGGGAGGGGCCTAGCGTGTTGTCTAAAAATCGCTATCATACACCACCTAAACCTGGTCAGAAGTCAATGGCGAGTTGTTCATATGCTATTTTAAGAGCGCATGTTACCAGTCATATTGGCAGGTGCGCGCACCATCCTTCTATCATTCATGAACGCACACCAGCGCACGTCCATGCAAGGCATTACAAATTGCACGATTACAATGGGAAACATAATTAGAACAAAGATATTACGAAATACTGTACATCTCATAATGAGTAGACGCGGCTCGTTCACTTGGGCAGGAGGGGCAGAGCCCTACTAAAGATTCATCCACTAGAAAAGTAGATCCACAAAATATTTGTTTTAAATAACATGTTGTTTGTTTATTATTGTAATCAGTGGCAACATACTCAATCATGTTACATTTTTGTATGATTTGCAAAGAAATTTCAAAAAGATCGCAAAGATCTCGTTGATCATATCCGTAGTTGTTGTAGGCCTACTGTAACGTTACATTTCATTTCTGGTAGGAAGAAATTAAACAGCGCCTGCTGTTTGTCTATGTAAATCTGTCGACCGATAATGGAACTGCAGCTAGAGCGCGGTTAGTAGAAGGTCGTCAGAACTTACTGCAATATGCCTACTCTACTGTAGTATGCCTAATGTATTAGTCCGCACGAAGTTTGTGAGGTCAGACAGACAGACAGTTGAAAAATGGCGAGTGAACATCGTGTGTGCAATAGTGTGGAGTTTCTCTTAAAGAACTCATTCGAAAGACTTGAGTTTGTAGTTAAATTAGCTATCAAAGACCTAGGACCTGATCAGCCCGACAACAACATCGTATACCAACAAACAAAGGACAAGAGTCGGTCATTTAATCGGACATTTTCACGTTCGTGGTAGGCCATACAGTAGCCTATGATAAGAAGCTCTGGTTGTCCTGAACGCAATAAAATGTTCTGTTTTCCATGCCTGCTTTTCCGATCTTCTGGGGGACAAGGGGATGTTTGGAGTAGGCTAGTGTTGGTGTGTGTGACATGAAACATTTTTCAGAGAAGGCAAAAAACATGAGGCTAGCATCTTAGTTGTGCAAATTAGCCATGCTGGGGAAAGCTAATATTGCAGCACAACTCGATGAGGGCTAGCCTACAGTGTAAGTGCGAAATCGTGTACGAGTTTGTTCACCTGAGAGTGACACAGATAAAGTAAGGCTGATTGCACAGACATTTGATGGGGCTATAGTGTTATGAGAGGAGCATCTGGTGGAGTGCGTAAGAAAGTGCAAGACGTGTAGGCTAATTGCTATGCACATCAATTGAACCTGGTGATGGAAAAGGCTGCGTCAGCAGCATCCTCAGTGCGTGTCTTCTTCTCGGATCTTTATGGTTTCTCCGCTTTTTTCACAAGATCTCTGAAAAGATTTAAAAGCTTATTTTGGAGTGTTTCGAAATAATTGAAACATCTGGAGAGATTTTTATACAATCTCAGTTAGAGAGGCTAAAGGGTTTTCTCACGATAGGCCTACGTGATGTCCCGTGCATTTGTGCAAAACATACCGGTGTCCAGGATAAGCGCAGCTTCCGCTTCTTTGCGCAAATTGCCTATGAAGTGTGTGACAATCATACTGCCACCGACATATTTTCATTCACTGGCCATTTGTCTGCCGCCATCCTATTTGATAGCTCAAGCTTCCTCAAATTTTCCAAATCATTCCCCAAGGTGCTCGTAAAAAAACTGCCCTTTTACGTGTATGTGTCACTTAATATTAATTTCTATACAAACCACGGTGGACACGCAAGCACTCATTCCATACCCCCCCATACACACAGAATATTTAACTTTTTAATGCATAGCCTACTTTTAATTTGCTCTTTAAAGTTGAGCTGGCTCTTGAACACAATAATTTCGTTACTTATAATTTCTTTTATGAGTAGGCCTACATGACAATAAACAACTTGAACTTGACTGAGAGCTGAGTGGTGTAAGGTGGCGTGAAGCCTACGCTTGGAGCTCCAGTGGAATTTAGATTTTGCAACGAATTCTCGGTTAATTTGTTTCCCTCTTGAGTTTTTCCCCCAAAGTAGTTCTCCACTGATCTGAGCTAATGAGCTGATTACCGGTACCTGCCTTGTAGCTTTTATTTGTCTGGAATCTCACAATTTTAAACTTCACTTCTTATTAATAAAATAACATTAAGTAGGCTAACCATAGGTTAATAATGCATGAACAAAACGGTGTTTTGACCACAAGTGCATGGTAACATTATGGGATTCCATTCCCCAGATTACAAAATTGTTGAACTAGTTATCAAATTCTGTCACAATGCTGTAGAATTGCAAAGAGCATACGGTAAAAATGTACGTATTCAGTGTCTTGTACTCACTTACTCACCTAACTACAGCAATGTGTAACTTTACTGTAGTTTTCAAATGGCTGTACAAGTACTGTATAGTGCTGTCTTGAGCATGTTCAGGTAGTGTCACCGAGTTCTGACCTTTTTTTGCATTGGAAAACACTGAGAGAACTGTCATAATGAAAACATGACAAAGCCATTTGACTATCTTGTTCATAAACAATGGTGTCAAGACTTCTCATTTTGATGACACTGACAGTTTCATTGACATGAATACCTGCTTTTGAGGAATGGACTATCCATTTTGAGCAAGTGACGTGCTTTTGCAGGTCATCCACTAGGTTTTGCAGTTTGCACTAATTGTTTTGAGAATTGCACTAACTGCTGTGCAAATGTTAATAGTGATGTGAGAAAAGCACCAAAGCGACTGAGAAAAACTGTAACTGTCTTGTCGTTGACTGACTCCTTGGTGAAGTTAGTTTCACTTTGCCAATGAGTTCAAATAGATGAGTGCAAATGCGTGAAGGCTATGCTAGATTTTAGTAAAGCATGGTTTAAGAATGACTTCTATACGGTCTCGCAAGCAGCCTCCTTCAAATGCGTCTTTGAATGCCAAAATACCGATGCATTTATTTGACATATGCGTTGCGCCGTTAAAGGGAATGACAGATGTCATTCTCATTGGTTTAAAAATTAGAACTGGACATCCTAAATTTGAATAGACTTTTGATGAGTGACAATGCACTTTAGAATGTCATGATAGGGCCCTCTATCTTACTATTCTTAAATACTTGGTTGACCCACCTCCTGACATGACAATGTTACAATGTTTATTCTTTGCCTACAAGACATGGCGTGCAGAGTGAGAAGCGAACTACAGGCATACAGCATACAGCCTTCTAAAAAGGAATCATCTTTCCCGGTTTCAAAGATGCAAAGCCCGTGTGTCTCACTGCATGAAAAGTGTGATTTCCGTCAGTATGCGGCACTGTAGATTGTCGTGGAAGTTCAGGTTAGTGGCTGTTCATGGCAGTTTGCAGGCAATGCAGAAAACTGCCATGAATTGTCAGAAATTGACGTGGGTCTTGCTTGGCAGTCGCCCCCCCATGACCCCCCCTCCTCCTAATTCTAGGGAAGCTTTAACATGTAAATGAAATGCTGTGAGCTATACAAATGCTAATCAGGGTAGCAGGGGGAGTGAACTGTGCATGCTGGCATGACTGTGGCCTTTGGTCTTGCTTAAACAGTGGATGTGTTTACCACACAACTCCCAGCAATAAGCTCAACATGCAGAAATGATGCTGGGTATGACATGTCTGTTCCCTGCAAGCTCCAATAATGTGCAGTCAAAACAGTCAATAGACTCAAGTTTAGATTCAGAAATTCCAGAATTTACACCAACACAATGAGAATTTCAGAGGCAAATATATAAATGATTGTCTTTATCACTATCTTTATTCAACAAAAATAGATGCAGAACTGCATATATTTTTGTTGAATTAGAATATTTATATATATATATATATATATATATATATATAGGCTATTTCCCCGGTAGTAGACTATTTACACAGTCCAAAACATTCTCAGTCTAAGGGGTGTGATTGGCAAAGGTAAAAAAAAAGGAAAATATACGTGGCACAGAGTGACCCCAATCCCCCCCCCCTCACACACTAGTTTTACAAGCGCACACACTAAATGGAGAGCTAGGGTTAAAATGCGGACTGCGCCTTTAAATTGGCGACTTTTTATCTATCGGCACAATGCTACAGTAGGCTATTTCCACTAAATATTCAGCTGAACATTATGTGCAAGACGTTTACTAAGTCTGCCAAAGCTTTGATCTCGCACCGTCACCATAACTTTACGTTTTCTCATGGTGAGATGGCATCCTGAAATATGTTTTAGACAAGGGGCGCAGAACGCGCAGAAATTAAAATTCAATTTTAGCATCACGAGATTCATTATCGGAAAATCCTGACAGCGAACCCGATGCAAAGCCAAAACGAGGGGGGGGGGGGGGACGACTTCATACATGATGTCTTTTTAAATCAATTTGTTGACCGTTACCGTTTCATGGCTGCTGCTGAGAAACTAGTGCGCCACACACACTGAACTTGAATCAAGCATTCTTCAGAACGCAGCTGATTAATCCGTCTACTTTCACTTTCAATGAAATCCACTAGGATCTTACGGAATACACTAGCCTACTTGCGGCGTAATATTCGGAAAGATGTGAATTTGAATTTCATAAAACTTGATGATGATAGTTCGTTTGTTATACATCACAAACTCACCTTTTCCGACAACGTTGAGTCGTCTCACCCGACAACCGAGACAATCTCCTTTTAGGGCCGCTTATGCAGGCTCAGCTCAGGTACTGGTCGCGTGCAGCGCTGCAGCCACGTAAACAGAGTTTGCCCTTCCCCTACTGACTTTCACTTTCGGTGCCCGAATGGAAGTGAATGAGGCTTTGCGATTTTTTTTTTTATCTAGGCCTACGTGCTATACTGCATCCATTGTACGATTTATTTATTTATTTCCCCCCTCGGAAGGGCAACGTGAGTCGAGATGGGCATATGGGCAGTTGCAACCTGAGCAACGCCCCTGTACACGTCCCTGATTTTGTACAAGAGTGAGTGCAGGTGCAAGAGAGGTAGGGTCGTAAAAAATGGAAAAAAAAAAAAAAAAAAACAGTACAGGGTGTCAATTCAGTCCACAGTTAAAGGAAAATTCCGGTTTTTATCACTTTAAGGCCCTTTTCTGGTTTGTTTTGGATGAACTAGAGTGGTGGACACCGAAAGCGAAACACCACTAACCACTCGGTGAGTTGCACAGTTTTGAAAACGAACGTTAAGGGTTGTTTTAGGACATGTTTGAGTAGCCTACTACAGTATGCCCATTGCCAGCCACCCTGAGAAGTCAAAGGCTATTCAAAACGAGTCAGAAAAGTCGAGACAGGACCAATCGTCAAAATGTCGGTGTCCACCACTCTAGTTCATCCAAAACAAACCAGAAAAGGGCCTTAAAGTGCTAAAAAACTGAATTTTCCTTTAAGTATTTGAATTGGCACAATACTGGATCACTTGAATTTTACTGAAATATAGATACTCTACACTACAGCAACAGAGGCTTACAGCTAGGGTTACAGCAATATTGCACAGTCTAAAGAGCTCAAAGAAAACTTCCCTATGGCTCATTAAAACAAACCCGTTCAACTGGGGCATTTGGTGTGGAGTCCGTCATGATAGAATACTCAATCCATGGATGAAGATTATACTGTACCAGTTTGGCCTGAAGCTCCGTTATATAGGCCTATATAATATATTCCAGTTGGGCTGTAGGCCTACTCTTGGAGTTGCTGATATCTGTAGAAAGATGTACACTAAACATAGGGCACAACTACAACATTTATTTACTTATGCATAATGCATGTACAGCTGCATGTATTTCAAAATGTAGGCCACGTATTTACTTAAAAAAAAGAAACGTTAGAGCCATATTACAGTTTTTCTCAGTCGCTTTGGTGCTATTCTCACATCACTATTAACATTTGCACAGCAGTTAGTGCATTTCTCAAAACAATTAGTGAAAACTGCAAAACCTAGTGGATGACCTGCAAAAGCATGTCACTTGCTCAAAATGGATAGTCCATTCCTCAAAAGCAGGTATTCATGTCAATGAAACTGTCAGTGTCATCAAAATGAGAAGTTTTGACACCATCGTTTATGAACAAGATAGTCAAATGGCTTTGTCATGTTTTCATTATGAGAGTTCTCTCAGTGTTTTCCAATGCAAAAAAAGGTCAGAACCTTGCCAGAACCTGAACATGCTCAAGACAGCACTATACAGTACTTGTACAGCCATTTGAAAACTACAGTAAAGTTACACATTGCTGTAGTTAGGGGAGTAAGTGAGTACAAGACACTGAATACGTACATTTTTACTGTATGCTCTTTGCAATTCTACAGCATTGTGACAGAATTTGATAACTAGTTCACCAATTTTGTATGTAATGACTCAAGCAATGAAATGAAGACTATTAGTTTTATTGGGAACGACTATTCAGTATCCATAAGTATAGTTCATTTTGACTGACATGACATAAGCAAATGATAATGTTAAAAAACAGCAGAGAATTGTATGAAAGCAACTGATACATTTCCAAAAGCATTTGCAATTTGTTCAGAGGAAGGAGAAATTGCTACTATGATGTGCACAAATGACTAAATGTTGTGGAGGTTGAACTAATAGTTATGAGAATTTTAATTCTGATCTGAAAAAAGCACCAAAGCGACTGAGAAAAACTGTAACACAAAAAAGAATGTCCCTTCCTTGTAGGGGGAAAAAACGTAGGGGCATGCATTTCGTTGACTAACCATTCCTCATTCCTTGACTAACCATTCCTCAGATAGCCTACTGTTGATCACTACTTCACTCAAATGTATTTGTTATCGCAATGCAACTGCCAAGACGGATGAAGTTACGTGGTTAACATCACAACATTGTGTAGAGCAAGGATACTGACATTTGGATATTTGTTTCTGCTTCAATGAGTTTGCTATATGATTAAGTTTCTAAACATGTTTTGAGACCAGACATTTACACACTTGATTTAATTATCAGTGTGAGGAACAACAGTAGGCTAACACAGTTATGTGCAAAAACAACGAATCACTTACGAGATGAAATCGTTTTGCTTACCTTCGACCTTCGAGAAATCATAGCTCCTCTCTCCAAGAGTAGTGTTTCTGAGCTCTCATTCACCGAGCACCACCGCAAGTGCGCCGCTCTAATTTACCCATGTAGAACGTTGGGTCGCATTAGTTCCTTTGGCGCTCGCGTGTAAAATAAATTCATGTTTTTTATTATTATTATTTGGTCAGCATGGGGGGGGGGGGCACAAGGGTGGCCAAGGAAATGTCTACAGAGGTACGGGCCTCCCTAGGCCTCTGTGTAGAACCGCCACTGAGAGCAGGGCCGTTTCAAGGAATTTGGGGGGCCCAAGCAAAATGGACATGGAGGCCCCCCCCCACCGCACGCAAAGCCTACAGGAACCACCGCATAGCCATACAGTTTAAGTTCACCCACAGTTTATATAAATACAAAATACTGCAGTTGCATATATATACTGTGCATTAGTTTTGAACATTTTGAACATTTGCAAAAACACCACCGTACCATAAAATCCAATATAAATGTAAAAAAGTGCACAATACCTAAATCCAACATACTTAAACACATACACACACTCACATTAAAATTTTTCAGTTCTTACAAAGTGAGAAAAAAAAAACACTGCCATCTTATGCAGAAAAAGGATGCATTGTTCAAACTATAAAGAGTGCAGGTTGTATAGCAATTTAAAAATCCAACATAAATACAAGTACACACACAGTCACACACACACATAAGATTAACCTTTCAGGCCATCTTCATCAGTGGAGGTATCCTTAGGAAGAGCCTGAGGGCTGAGAAATTTAAGCAAAGCACCTTGAGGGAGAAAGATATGTTAGCATTTCCATATTTTGATATTTAGAAGGGATGCAGCTGCTTTCACAACTACCAATGCTTACTGTAAAAACATCCCAAGCTAATGTTATACATTGACCTAGGCCTACTTGTAGCTTAACATAACATTTAAGCATTCTGCTGTTTGAGAATTAGACAGACGCACCTGGTGCTTTAAAGACAGTAAACAGCTGGCGTGCATGAATACTAGACATGAAAGTTCCAGTCTGCTTTGATGCACGGAATTTATCGTGTGGATATCGAGTTATTCTAACCCCCATTTGGTAAATAGATTATCACGGTCGAATAGTTAGTATAGCAGAGAAGCTATGCCACTTTCATCAAAACCTATTACAAAGCTATAGCAATGTTATGTCATTAAATACGATAAACAGTGATTCTGGAACAGATCTGCGTCTCCCTTATCCCGTTAATAAACATATTACAGTAGCCTATGTAACCATATTCCGTCCGTTCGGAAAAAAAAAGTTGCGCTAACTGTTCTAGTTTGTTACAAGCAGCATGGGCCGTCAGGCGGGTAGTTAACATCAACATTTTTTGCTAGGCTAGCCTTCCTGCTGCGACATTACACCATTTGTACAAGACAAGTAGAGCTATTTTATCCAGTGTAATTTATCAATTGTAATTACCACTATCTTGTTTTTTCTTGTCATCCTCTTCCTCTCTTTTCTGGCTTCCGGACGCATAACTCCGCTTCATTATGACTGAGGTTTTATATTTTCGCGGCAGCAGCAGAGACCACAAACCTGGCTGGCTGGCTGCTGTCAGCGACTACTGAGAGGGGCCCCCTTGAAAACCAGTCGTTGTCTTGGGGCCCCTGGCCAGCTCGGGGCCCCAAGCAATTGCTTGGTTTGCTTGCCTTCTAGCGACGGGCCTGACTGAGAGGCACGAAAGCTCAACATGCGCTGGCAGAGGATCAGGGATCAAATGACCGGATCAAAGTGCGTCTGGTGTTCGTTCTCATATTTGTTTAAGCACTGGTGGTCTCATTGATGAGTAGAGAATTTGTAAATGATTTTAAAAAATCAATCGCACACAAGAATAATCTGATAAAATAATATTGCTGGCATGCCTGCTTTGGCCCGCGGGCCGCCTGTTGCCGACCCATGGCCTAGAGCAGTGTTTCTCAAAGTATGGTCCGGGGACCACTGGTTGTCCGCAAGCTATCCCAAGTGGTCCGCAAACAGACGTGGTAAAATATTATATAGAGTTGTTTGCAATATTGAACCATTATATATGTTAATCCAAACACTTAAAGTAAGCTATGCCAGTTTAAATCATATGAACCCTTACAAAAAATCCACACAATAAGCAAGGTCCAAAGGGAATAAGCAGGTGGTTCAGTAGACCTTTTGTGTACACTGTTGAAGTAGGTCTACTCTTTTTTTTTTAACTAAGTGGTCCGTGAATTATAGTGGATGGAATCAACTATCTTGAATTCTCCTGGCTTCTTATTATAACCTTTTCTTTTTACCTTTTCAAGAATGAATGCGACTTTAACCGCTTAACGTACAGACATGTTGAAATAACCGTTGTGTAGGACTGGAGTTGGACAAGGTAGTTATTATTATTTTAGATGGAGGCTGTGATGTCATAATGGCCTAAAGCCAGCTGCGTTAGGCTCCCAGAGTAGTTCCCGAGCTAATTCATTCATTCATTCAATCTTTATTTATTCTCGGAGGGTCATTGAAGGAAGCCCTTATTTTCAATGAAGCCGAGATTACAAAAGTAAAACAAAAATAAAAAAAAACAAGACACATAACAACAAGACAAAAGATGCCGGATGGAGTGGCGTAGTCGCCAGCGTGCCCATGACATCAAGACATGACAAATACATTTAAAAAATAACAAATACAAAAAATACCGGACGGAGCGGCGTAGTCGCCAACGTACCCATGACACACAGTGTTTCCCATACATTGACTAATCTGTGGCGGGGCGCCACAAAATAAAAATCGGCCGCCACAGATTAATATTCTATGTTTAATTTAATTTAATTTAAATTAAATTAAATATAAGGTCAAATCCTTGCATTGCCATTAAGCTGCGCTTTTTACGTACGCAGCCTTTCCTTGCCCCACTCCGCTCTCTCTCGTAGCCGGCTGCCACTCCTCTGTATGTGCATTAACAAAATATTCACGATTGTTGAAGGATTGTTGTTGCCACATAGAAGCATTGCATAGAAGACGTCTGGCTAAATTGCTATTAAATCCGCTTAGCATCGTGACCATGCTGCGCAAATTTGTTCAAAACTGCTGCATTGAAGTGAACTCTGCTAAGGTCTTATCACAACATAGTAGGCTACATTGAAGAGACTAAACTAAGTTAAGTTATGAAATCAAGCAGTATCTCAAAGCTAACGTTAGAATACTGTTTGGATGTCGAATTTAGCATGCTTAGCCTACTTACAGCTGCTTGTCAATTTCGTTGAAGGGCTCATTTTATTGACTCTGACACTGAATGTTTGCAAAATCCCAATGTAAATGGAAAAGTGTTTTCCAAAATTAAAAAGTGCTTGTCCCAAGGAGAAGTACGAACCTTTATTTTAACTATGTAGAAAATGTTATGAATTGCATCCACACATCAGCAGCCTTTTAACTGTGTTACAATTGCAAGGGTTCCCTCAAACGTCTTGAAGTGACAGGCACTCAATTAGACCTATACACTACCAAGACGATCTTAATACATTATATATATATTATATATATATACATATATATATTTAAAAAGGGGGAAATGTGATGTTAAAATTAGTCCAATTTCCAAACCAGCTGAAAATGTCCAAGGGCAATGATCCGTGAAAATTGCGCACAGAGCTGTGTCTTCACATGCAACGCCAACAAAGTTTTTTAGCAACTGACCAACACGGTGAATCCACTGGCAGTCTGGAGATAACGTTAGGCCTTGAAGACTGCAGTCTGGAGATCACTGGAAGCACAGTCTGAAGTAGTGGGCGATCGTGGACTTTTAACAGCGACCGTTTGTTGCTCCGTGAGATTGTAGCTCTTCACCGTTAACGTTAGTCTGCAGTTGGCATGGCAGCTCGCAGGTCAGCAACAGCTCGGCGGCCACAGCAGATCTTTCGCAGAGTAGCCTAGGTCCAGCTGTCCCGAGAGAACCCCTCGACCAGACAGTGAAGTGCAGCACCGCTCACAGATGGATGGAAGGATGTCCGATGCCCAGCTAGGGCAAAAATGGACAAATGTCAACGACATCAGCTGACTTAGAAAAGTATAAAAAAAATAACGTAAATAAATAGGGAACACATTTAACTAGACAAACCAATACAAAAAATAAACATGACATTACATAAAATTACGAACATTACATAAAAACAAACAAAAACATGATGCCAGACGGAGCGGCATGTCTCGCCAGCGTCCCCGTGACCTAGCAGCTAATCCAAACACTGGCACAAATGTCACCTGTGAATCCAACTGTTTCAGCTTCTTAGCATACAATCTGTCTTAAATACAACTTTCGGTTTTTAAGGCCTAAAAAAGTCTTAAATTGTCTGGAATGTCTTGAATTTTCGAAAAGGAGGTATTAAATTTGTGTAGGCTATGGGACCGCCAGCGAGTGCAATAGAATGAGTGAAATGTCTCCACCCGGTTTCGTGTATTTTTTAAACGCAACTGTAATGTAGTGAAGTGTTACGGAGCCCTCCGGGTGACATGGGGAAAAAAAAAATGGGTTAAAAAAAAAAAAAAAAGTAATGGGGAAAAAAAACATGAAGAAAAAAAAAAAACATGCACTTTTGCGGGATCTCGCAAAGTTTTGCGAGATCCCGCAAAACATTTGCAAGATCTCGCAAAACTTTTTTTCTACTTTTGGAACTTGCTGGGCTTCCTACTTGACCCCAATAGGCCCACAAACCACTACCGCCAGATGGCAATCGTATCATGATACTATGATTGCTCTATCACTGCTGCGTGTCTGGACACATTACATAGGCCTATGACACGGGAGGGAGAGGGAGACACCTGCGTGCAGACACGCACACACCAGGCGCGTAGCAAGCGTGGGGGATGTGGGTGTTATAACGTACACAGTTTTGCTGGAACACGATTCTATCCCCCACACTTTTTGTCAGATTAAATTGAAAGTAAAATATGGAAATAAACGCTCCCGTAAAGAGTTGGAACCGTATCTATAACGCACACACAGAGACACAAATGATTTGATTGAACGGTCATTCAGCCAATCACATCAAGTTAGGTGAAGAACCAGAGCTGCTCTGATCAAATTCTAAGTGCACGTCTTTCAAGGCTATGCGGCTGCTTGGGTCTTCATTGTAACGTCTGCAGTGAGCAGATTTCAGATAGAATTGAAATGATAATTGTTACCGCATTATGCTAATTTAGTAAACCAAAATTCACTGTCTGACTGACAGTTTTTGTCACAATGCAGGGAGTCAAAGTGAAAGCGGGGTGCGTGCACCAAGGCACCTGTTTCTGCAGGAAAACCTTTGGCTACTGTTCTCAGAGCATTATGCTTTCTCTGCCTATGATCTGCAGCTTTTCTCAAACTATGGGCCTCCTCAACAATTAACCTATTACCGCTCCACGTAGCCGCGAAATGAAGTTATGCCCGGTGCTTCACACGTCTGCTCATTTGCAGCATACTTATTCATTTGGTGTCATCAACTATGTAGACATAGCCCAGTCAGCACACATACAGTACGTCTCCAAGACGCTTGGAAAGGAACAGCTTAATTACATCGCGTTCCATTTAGAACGTCTTATTTGATCTGATCTTACAAACGGTGGCGTCAAGACACATTTGAGTTCTACATCGGATATAGAACGCTTATGATCGCTCATGCAATGTGTGCGTCCCTGCTGCAAGTGAAACTGGAGGTAACGTGGGCTAGAAGCAACAATAGTTTAAACAACAACGTGGCTTCCTGTAACTATCAATGGAAAAATGCATAGAAACTGCTAATCATAATCTTTAAATTGACATTAATTAAGCTGGCTATATGCAACACAATTTATATATATTCCCTTTGCATATGTTTGGGTAGACTTCAAACGTTTTTGAATTTGAGCTTACAGTTCTGTGTCCTTTACATTTATTTAATAGGTATTAGTGATACCTCGAAATTTGGCTGCTGTCTGTTAGGTAATTTATTGTAGCCTGCTGTGTGTGCGTGTCTGCACGCAGGTGTCTCCCTCTCCCTCCGGTGTCATAGGCCTATGTAATGTGTCCAGAAAACCCACAACACGCAACAGTGATAGAGCAATCATAGTATCATGATACGATTGCCATCTGGCGGTAGTGGTTTGTGGGCCTATTGGGATCAAGTAGGAAGCCCAGCAAGTTCCAAAAGTAGAAAAAAAGTTTTGCGAGATCCCGCAATGAGATCCCGCAATGAGATCCGCACTGAGATCCCGCAATGAGATCCGCAATGAGATCCCGCAAAAGTGCATCGTTTTTTTTTTTTCTTCTTCATTTTTTTCCCCCATTACTTTTTTTTTTTTTTTTTAACCCATGTTTTTTTTTCCCCATGTCACCCAGAGGTAAAGTGTAGTGGTTGCAGAGTGAAGATGTTTTTCACGGGTGTCATTAAAGGTGTGAAAACGTTAAGAATATGTAAAAATATGCATGACATTTTCGGGGTGTAGCCGAGGCCTGAGAGATACGCAGGTAGCCATGAGCGGTAGAGTGAGAGGGAGAAAAGAGTTAGTAGGCCAGGGCCCAGTTCCCCGAAAGCAAGAGCGAAGTCCCTCTTACGAACGTCTTTAGATTTGCCGACTGTTTCCCGAAACCATCGTAGCTTAAGAGCGTCGTGAAAACACTTGGAGATCTACGAGTGCTCCAGAGTACTCGTTACCGGCTAAGAGCATCTTAACAGTACTTCTCACTGAGGTCACCAACAGGACATACAGAGGAATTACAACTTAGAATACATCCAACTTACGTTCCCATTCTTTATTGTGTTTACCTGTGATTAATCAGATTTTTTCGTGCAAAATAGCATAGCCTACATTTAATGGTCATAATAATGTGATGACAAGCGGACAAAAATGAAATCAAACGAGACGTTGCCAGAATAGTTTGACATTGTCTTTGCTAAGTAATGGCTATATTTTATTAGGCCTATGAGGTAAAAAGCAGAGAAAGCAACATGTGGTTTAGTTTGTGCATCAAAATCTAAGCCTAGGCCTACACATTTCCTCACTTTCTTACTCGACTTCTTTCTTATCTTCAAACGTGTTCTTAAGTGACACCGCGAAAAACTATTGCATGGTGCAACAATCTAATCTTAAAATAATTAAAATTATTTATGTCTGTGTGTGGTATATAACCTACTTGGGATGCTTACATGCAGATGTCAAAGTGTTTCTATTTTCATATTGATGTGAATTAATGTGTAGATCCGAAGTTTAAATGGTAGGCCTATAGCTGTGACGTGCAGTCACATCACCGTCAAATTAGAGGATATTTCAGAACTATTAATGTGGACAGCTTCCCTTAGGAGCAGTGCACGCGCGTTCACGCTAAGAGCATGTTCGGGAAACAGTCGGAAAAACCAAATGAACGATCGTAAGATGAATCGTAGAAAACCCTCTTAAGAGCGTGTCTCCATCGTTATCGGTAAACTGGGCCCAGGGCCCAGTTTCCCAAAAGCATCTTAAGCCTAAGATCGCCGTAAAGTCCCTCTTACGAACATTTTAAGATTTGCCGTTTCCCGAAACCATCGTAGCTTAAAGCAACACCAAAGAACTTTCCCTCTGTCGCACGCACGCTATTTGTTTATCCAGCACCGGCTTTGCAAATAACGATGTCCACAGACAAGGTAGAATATTTTGCATGACTTATAAAAGTATGATGTTTTGCGACATCAGATGGAAGTCAAATTTGTAGTTTCTTATGTCTCATTCCATCGAACTACAGATCCGCTACCCGATCTGGCAAACTTACATAGTGTGGTTATAGCCGATAGAGGGCCGCCAAAGCGAATGCAGAATTGCCGTTTACCCTGTTACGAGTTGATGAACCACTGAAACGATTTTGGAAACATTATTTTAAGGTACAAAAACTCTTTGGTGTTGCTTTAAGAACGTTGTGAAAACACTCGTAGATCTACGAGTGCTCCAGAATTCTCGTTACCGGCTAAGAGACACCAACAGGATATACAGAGGAATTACAACTTAGAATACATAATCCAATTTACGTTCCCTTTCTTTATTGTGTTTAGCCTATACCTGATGATTCAGATTTTAGCGTGTAAAATAGTAGGCTATAGCCAGGCACGTGCAGAGAAGGGGGGCTACAGGGGCTCTGGCACCTGCCCTTTTGCCCCTTTGATGTCCAAGTGCCCTTTTGACAAGACCCGTTTTTTACTTTTTAAAATTTGTAATACTTCTGCTGGTTCCAACGTGCATATTCGCTAAAATGTCTCATTAATAGTTTGTGAAATTAGAAATTTACAAAAATAACAATTTTCAATTTACAAAAATGCCTTGCGGCCACCAATCCGTGACGTCATACATTCAGTAAACTCTCAGAAGGTGCACGCAGTGTTGCCAATTTAGCGACTTTGTCGCTAGATTTAGCGACTTTTGGCCATCTCTGGCGACTGAAAAGTATATCTAGCGACTGACAACAAATCTGGCGACTTTTTCGTGTGTCTGGCGACTTTTGTTTTCTCTATGCGTTATCCTTATCCTTCGGTTTGCCCAGGCTGACTGCTGCAGCAGCTTAAAGCGTGAGAAAAATCTTCTCGCAAAGATGCCAAACTCTGTTTCGTTGTTGAAACGTCAGAAAATCTCCCCTCTCATGCCTGTTTCGTTAGTGAATTACATCGCGAATTTGCCCAAAGCGTTGCCCCATGATTATAAAAGGAATGACTGGCCTATATAGTATCAGCCCATTTTATTACAAGGAAGTAGATGTTCTATAGATCTAAGCTCAGACAACGCTCATTGGAAGGTGCAGCAACTTCGGCTGAAATTACAACAAGAGAGTCAACGAGACGAGAGCAATGACATGATGACAGGGAAACAGGGACACGCTTGCCAGCATCTTCAACAATTGAACAAAGGAAGTAGGCTAACCTACAACTTCATTCACAAGCAAAGCAGTGAATGTTAGAAAAACCTATAGCATTCGTTTAGGCTATGTAGGCCTAGCTTCAATGTTGTCAATGCAAGTTGATGCAGGACTGTCGGAAATTCTATCGCTCCGTCCTAAATAGGGTGACCAGACGTCCCGAAAAATTCGGGACAGTCCCGATATCCAAGCAGTTGTCCCGAATCCTGCCCTAATTGTCCCGAAAATTATACTCAATCAGAATACTGAGTAGTTATTTTCTGATAAACATTAAAAACTGACCGTAGAGAGTCTGAGTCGACTGCATGCAGCCCCCGACGGCAGCTAAGTGTCTGGATGCAGCCCGGCTACTTTGTTTCTTTTTGACGTTCTATAATTAGGCGCGAATATGCACTGATTTCGTGAAGCCGAGGACATTGTGCAGGCAGCGCAGCAGGCAGAGCCAGCGTGTCTGCAAAAAAATACGTCGGAAGTTCGGCCTAATGTCCATGTCGTTGTAACATAATCTACTTAATCTAACAATTATTTTGTATTCTTACTTAATGACCCATAATTTTGGCAAGGCTTGTTATTAGCGTTAGGCTATTATCCTTATTCTGAAAGGTCTGATTTGCACTGTTAACAGTCATTGTTTTTTTTGTTTTTTTCCCACAATGACATTTTGAGTTCATGATTTCTCTGTTGTATTTTGAGGCAGACTTGATGTCTTGAAAACGTGAATCTGCAAGACACCAGCTTGCTAATGGTGGTAGTTCACTGTGATAAACATTAAAATTATAGCCTGACAAGCCAGACTAGGCAATAACATATTTGCTGCTGCTGCGTCTAGATTTCTAGGCTATTAAAATTACCTTTGAATTTAATCAATAAGATGTAGCCTTATAGTCTGTGAAAGAGAAATGATAAAAATGTGTTACAACTCTGTCTGCTATTTACACCCATTCTTCTTGATACATAATGAATAAATATGAAAATGTATAAAATGTGGATACAGTGTGATGGAAGATGTTTTATTTTGATATCATTTGCATGTAGCCTATGTATTCTCTATTGGGTTGCAATCAAAATTAAGTTTTAAATAAAGTTAACACGTTTTCTGAAAATTTTGTTCCATGTGCCCTTTTTTAAAATTTGAGCCCCTGCCCCTTCAAAGGTCTATGCACGCCCCTGGCTATAGCCTACATTTAATGGTCATAATAATGTAATGAAAAGCGGACCAAAATGCAATCCAGTTATGAAACAAGACGTTGCCAGAATAGTTTGCCATTATCTTTGCTATAATTTATTAGGCCTATGAAGTAAAAGCAGAGAAAGAAACATGTAGTTTAGTCTGTACTGCATCAAAATCTAAGCCTACACATTTCCTCACTTTCTTACTCGACTTCTTTCTTATCTTCAAACGTGTTCTTAAGTGACACCGCGGAAAATTATTGCATGGTGCAACAATCTAATCTTAAATAATTACAATTATTTATGTCTGTGTGTGGTAACCTAGCCTACTTGGGATGCTTACATGCAGATGTTAAAGTGTTTCTATTTTCGTATTGATGTGAATTAATGTGTAGATCCGAAGTTTAAATGGTAGGCCTATAGCTGTGACGTGCAGTCAGACATCACCATCAAATCAGAGGATATTTCAGAACTATTAACGTGGACAGCTCCCCTTAAGAGCAATGCACGCGCGTTCGCGGCACAAGAATGTTCGGGAAACCAGGGCCCAGTTTCCCGATAACGACGGAGACACGCTCTTACGAGGGTTTTCTACGATACATCTTACGATCGTTCGTTTGGTTTTTCCGACTGTTTCCCGAACATGCTCGTAGCGTGAACGCACTTGCACTGCTCTTAAGATGCTCTTAAGGTGAGCTGTCCACGTTAATAGTTCTGAAATATCCTCTGATTTGACGGTGATGTCAGGTGACTGCACGTCACAGCTATAGGTCTACCATTTAAACTTCGGATCTACACATTAATTCACATCAATACGAAAATAGAAACACTTTGACATCTGCATGTAAGCATCCCAAGTAGGTTATATACCACACAGAAACATAAATAATTGTAATTATTAAGTGTGCTTGCAAGCACACTTATTGTTCTTCTTAAGTTTTATTATTATTAAGTGTGCTTGCAAAGCAGCACACTTATTGTTCTTCTTAAGTTTTATTAAGTGTGCTTGCAAGCACACTTATTGTTCTTCTTAAGTTTTATTAGGGGTCCGAGCAGCGTAGCTGCAGGAACCCTATTGTTTCTGTACCGTTCATTTTTAGGCCAAAATTCTGTAAAAATCATACTGCAGCCTAAACCGTAACTCCAAAACTCTTGAAATTTTCAGGTATGGTTACCAGTACCCCCCTCTACCCATAACCCAAAATTTGGGGTACTGCACCCAAAGGTGGCGCTATTGAAAAAAAAAGTTAATTATGCTTATTTCTCCTTACCAGATTCACCTAGACTCAAAATTCTTTCAGAATATTAATCTCTAAACTCAGATGCATCTTTTTGGCCCTGGTCTTATGGTCTACAAATGTTTACTTTTTCCACAATTTCATGGAAAAGCCAAACATTATAAAAAGTTTCACACTCTTCAAAAATAATCGAATCTTCACCAAAATTCTCACAGACAATGTTTAGACCAAGCCTCACAAAAGTTATCGCTCAGAATTTTGATATTTTGTTCCATTTCAGAGATATAGGCCAATAAAGTTAGACCACTTAGGCCTTTTTTCCTAGATCACCTATATTCCTATAAACCGTAAGTCCTAGAAACTTGACATTTTCAAGTATTGTTACCAGTACCCCCCACTACCCATAACCCAAATTTGGGGTACTGCACCCAAAGGTGGCGCTCTTGTCAAAAACGCTTATTTCTCCTTACCAGATTCACCTAGACTCAAAATTCTTTAATCATATTAATCTCTACATTCAGATGCATCTTTTTCACCCTGGTCTTATGCTCTAAAAATGTTTACTTTTGCCACAATTTCAGAGAAAAGCCAAACATCATAAAAAGTTTCACAGGCTTCAAAAATTATCAAATCTTCACCAAAATTCTCACAGACAATGTATAGACAAAGCCTCACAAAAGTTATCAAAAGAATTTGGATACGTTGTTCCATTTCAGAGATATAGGCCAATAAAGTTCGACCACTCAGCCCATTTCTCCTATATCACCTATATTCCTATATGAGTAATTTTTTTTTCTTGGATAACAACCATACAACCATCATTAGGTGGATACCATTAACAGTGCACATTTTCAGATATGTACTCTTTTTTATAAAGCCCTTAATTCTATTGTCAAATGTATGCTAGGAATTTTCTTGATGTTGTGTGTTTGCCAACACACATTTTCACCATTTGAATGTGACTGCTCAATGTGTATGATTGTCAGTGGCTGAGTGGGATAATGCCTAGTGCTGGTGTTTGTTAGGTTGAGAGTTCGAATCCTGCTAGAGCTTTAGGCTCAAGATGCACATGCTATTGGTTATTGAAGATTCACACTATTGAACAGCACCTGAATGACATCAGACAATTAACATTCACACTCATTAGTTGCCAAGAATCAGAATGCCGACACACTCTATGACATATAGGGGAACTTCTTTGTTTACTATTTTTCCTTCATCATTAAGTCTATCATATTTATATTTCATCCATTACTGTTCTTCTCTATAAATGTCTAATTGCCCCAGAATATCCAAAAGTTTTCAGGTGTACTCTTTCAGGAAAGCCCTTCATTTTATTGTCAAATGTATACTTGGAGTTTTTCTTGTGTGTTTACTAACACATATTTTCACCATTTGAATGTGACTGCTGAATGTGTATGATTGTCAGTGGCAGAGTGGGATAATGCCTAGTGCTGCTGTTTGTTAGGTTGAGAGTTCGAATCCTGCTAGAGCTTTAGGCTCAAGATGCACATGCTATTGGTTATTGAAGATTCACACTATTGAACAGCACCTGAATGACATCAGACAATTAACATTCACACTCATTAGTTGCCAAGAATCAGAATGCCGACACACTCTATGACATATAGGGGAACTTCTTTGTTTACTATTTTTCCTTCATCATTAAGTCTATCATATTTATATTTCATCCATTACTGTTCTTCTCTATAAATGTCTAATTGCCCCAGAATATCCAAAAGTTTTCAGGTGTACTCTTTCAGGAAAGCCCTTCATTTTATTGTCAAATGTATACTTGGAGTTTTTCTTGTGTGTTTACTAACACATATTTTCACCATTTGAATGTGACTGCTGAATGTGTATGATTGTCAGTGGCAGAGTGGGATAATGCCTAGTGCTGCTGTTTGTTAGGTTGAGAGTTCGAATCCTGCTAGAGCTTTAGGCTCAAGATGCACATGCTATTGGTTATTGAAGATTCACACTATTGAACAGCACCTGAATGACATCAGACAATTAACATTCACACTCATTAGTTGCCAAGAATCAGAATGCCGACACACTCTATGACATATAGGGGAACTTCTTTGTTTACTATTTTTCCTTCATCATTAAGTCTATCATATTTATATTTCATCCATTACTGTTCTTCTCTATAAATGTCTATTTGCCCCAGAATATCCAAAAGTTTTCAGGTGTACTCTTTCAGGAAAGCCCTTCATTTTATTGTCAAATGTGTACTTGGAGTTTTTCTTGTGTGTTTACCAACACACATTTTCACCATTTGAATGTGACTGCTGAATGTGTATGATTGTCAGTGGCAGAGTGGGATAATGCCTAGTGCTGGTGTTTGTTAGGTTGAGAGTTCGAATCCTGCTAGAGCTTTAGGCTCAAGATGCACATGCTATTGGTTATTGAAGATTCACACTATTGAACAGCACCTGAATGACATCAGACAATTAACATTCACACTCATTAGTTGCCAAGAATCAGAATGCCGACACACTCTATGACATATAGGGGAACTTCTTTGTTTACTATTTTTCCTTCATCATTAAGTCTATCATATTTATATTTCATCCATTACTGTTCTTCTCTATAAATGTCTATTTGCCCCAGAATATCCAAAAGTTTTCAGGTGTATTTTTTCAGGAAAGCCCTTCATTTTATTGTCAAATATATACTTGGAGTTTTTCTTGTGTGTTTACCAACACACATTTTCACCATGTGAATGTGACTACCCAATATGTAGGATTGTCAGTGGCTCAGTGGGATAATGCCTAGTGCTGGTGTTTGTTAGGTTGAGGGTTCGAATCCCCGGTAGTGCTTTAGGCTCTAGCTTGAATACTATTGGTTATTGAAGATTCACACCATTGAACAGCACCTGAATGACATCAGGCAATCAACATTCACACTCATCAGTTGCCAAGAATCAGAATGCCGAGACACTCTATGACATTCAGGGGAACTTCTTTGTTTACTATTTTTCCTTCATCATTAAGTCTATCATATTTATATTTAATCTATTAGTGTTCATCTCTACAAATGTCTAATCGCCCCTCCATGCTTGGAGTTTTTCTTGTGTGTTTACCAATACACATTTTCACCATGTGAATGTGACTGGCCAACATGTAGGATTGACAGTGGCTCAGTGGGATATTGCCTTGTACTGGTGATCCTTAGGTTGAGAGTTCAAATCCCACTTGAAGCATTAGTGGGTTGTGGATGTTAGCATACTACAATAGAATGCTGTTGGGTTGTGGAGGATAACACACTATAACATTACAGCTACTTGTCAATATGGACTTGTAGTGCAAGGCAAGTATTACTGTATAATTATAAGCTGTAGCCTATAATTATTTGTTATTCTTATAATATTTGTCATTTCTTATACATATTTAGTCGGCTCTTCCACTTGACAGAACAACTCTATATCGGTTAAGGATGTCACGCATGAAACAATGCTGCAGAAACATGAAAATACGACTTTGAGTTTAGTAGGCTATAATTTTCAGTTCCTGTTTATCTATTGCACAATGGGTAATAATTTAAAGGAATCATGTTGCAGTCTTGTAAATAGTGACCCTGCAAGATCCCTAGTCATTGCAAAATCATAGTCTGTGACTTAAAACTCTACTACTTGTCTTTAGATGTGAGAGGGTCTGAGACTGTAGTCTTTCAAAAATCTTTTCCAAATCTTTGCAAATCTTTCCAAAGTTTACCCGCTGGGAAACCCTGTAGCTCCGGAGCAGGGGCTCAGACCAGGATAAATTGTTTGCTCGCCCTCAGTTCGCTCTTTTGTTCATCTCAACCCAGCACTCCAGTGTGTCCTGCTCTGTGTGCGTCTTTGAGTTAACGTAAGTCATCACTTTAATCACCCTCACTATGACTTTTGTGATGTTTATCAGTTTGTAGAGTAGCTCTGCCATCATGTGTAAAGTTAAGGTCTTTGTTTGTTGGTTTGGTGTGTTGGAGTCCCATGTGAGAGATGATTAGGTGATGTTGGTTGACTTGGGATGTCAAGTATTGTTTAGTTGTACCTTATATAGCCTTATGATTTCAGTTTATTGTTCAAATGTCAATTGGTTTGTTTGTGAGTTGGGATCTGTACTGATTTACCCCATTTCACTGATTACTCCATTTTCTGTTTGTTTCCTCTTTGATGCAGCACACATACAAGTAAAGAACAAAAGAACAGATGACTTGAAACTCAAATAAAGTTAACTTGTGTTGCACCGAAACCTGCCATCTCCGTGTCATCACTCCATACCATTGAGCCTTCTGAGTCACACCATTGAACAGCACCTGAATGACATCAGGCAATTAACATTCACACTCATTACACACTGCTGGTGTTTGTTAGGTTGAGAGTTCGAATCCTGCTAGAGCTTGAAGCTCAAGATGCACATGCTATTGGTTATTGAAGATTGACACCATTGAACAGCACCTGAATGACATCAGGCAATTAACATTCACACTCATTAGTTGCCAAGAATCAGAATGCCGACACACTCTGACATATAGGGGAACTTCTTTGTTTACTATTTTTCCTTCATCATTAATTCTATCATATTTATATTTCATCCATTACTGTTCTTCTCTATAAATGTCTAATTGCCCCAGAATATCCAAAAGTTTTCAGGTGTACTCTTTCAGGAAAGCCCTTCATTTTATTGTCAAATGTATACTTGGAGTTTTTCTTGTTTGTTTACCAACACACATTTTCACCATGTGAATGTGACTGCCTAATATGTCGGATTGTTAGTGGCTCAGAGGGATAATGCCTAGTGCTGGTGTTTGTTAGGTTGAGAGTTCGAATCCTGCTAGAGCTTTAGGCTCAAGATGCACATGCTATTGGTTATTGAAGATTCACACTATTGAACAGCACCTGAATGACATCAGACAATTAACATTCACACTCATTAGTTGCCAAGAATCAGAATGCCGACACACTCTATGACATATAGGGGAACTTCTTTGTTTACTATTTTTCCTTCATCATTAATTCTATCATATTTATATTTCATCCATTACTGTTCTTCTCTATAAATGTCTAATTGCCCCAGAATATCCAAAAGTTTTCAGGTGTATTTTTTCAGGAAAGCCCGTCATTTTATTGTCAAATATATACTTGGAGTTTTTCTTGTGTGTTTACCAACACACATTTTTACCATGTGAATGTGACTACCCAATATGTAGGATTGTCAGTGGCTCAGTGGGATAATGCCTAGTGCTGGTGTTTGTTAAGTTGAGGGTTCGAATCCCCGGTAGTGCTTTAGGCTCTAGCTCGAATACTATTGGTTATTGAAGATTCACACCATTGAACAGCACCTGAATGACATCAGGCAATCAACATTCACACTCATTAGTTGCCAAGAATCAGAATGCCGACACACTCGAAGACATATAGGGGAACTTCTTTGTTTACTATTTTTCCTTCATCATTAAGTCTATCATATTTATATTTCATCCATTACTGTTCTTCTCTACAAATGTCTAATTGTCCCAGAATTTCCAAACGTTTTCAGGTGTTCTCTTTCAGGAAAGCCCTTCATTTTATTGTCAAATGTATACTTGGAGTTTTTCTTGTGTGTTTACCAATACACATTTTCAGCATGTGAATGTGACTGGCAAAGATGTAGGATTGACAGTGGCTTAGTGGGATAATGCCTTGTACTGGTCATCCTTATGTTGAGTGTTCAAATCCCACCTGAAGCATTAGTGTTAAAATACTGTTGGGTTGTGGAGGTTAGCATACTAGAATAGAATGCTGTTGGGTTGTGGAGGTTAGCACACTATAACATTACAGCATTACAGCTACTTGTCAATATGGACTTGTAGTGCAAGGCAAGTATAACTGTATAATTATACGCTGTTTATCTTATTGACTCCGACACAGAACCCACCACCACAAATACAATTCAATTCTGTGGGAAACACTGCCTTCCATTATCAAACCCTTCATCTTATCCACAACAAATAAATAGTCCTGTAGAATCAAGTATTGTTAGAATACTGTTGGGTTGTGGAGGTTAGCACACTATAATGTTACAGCACAGGGTAATCCTAATTTTATGCATCAAATTTATTCCAATCCAACTCAAAAGTTTTGAACGACACAAAGTGAAGGTTTTATCCAGATCAAAACCAAGAATAGATTATGTGATCTAATCCAATTTCAGGATCCTTGTTTCCCTTTGAACAACCCATTTTCAAGATTTGATCCAATCCGATAGCTGAAATCCGGTAACTGAAATCCGATAACCGAAATCCGATCACGTTTCTTTTGAACAATTGTGCCCAAACAATCAAAGCATATGTAAAACTAAAAAGCTATGCCATCATGTTCGTTTTGCTCGGACCCCGTAAATCACCGCTTGCGGTTATATTATTAGGGGTCCGAGCAGCGTAGCTGCAGGAACCCTATTGTTTCTGTACCGTTCATTTTTAGGCCAAAATTCTGTAAAAATCATACTGCAGCCTAAACCGTAACTCCAAAACTCTTGAAATTTTCAGGTATGGTTACCAGTACCCCCCTCTACCCATAACCCAAAATTTGGGGTACTGCACCCAAAGGTGGCGCTATTGAAAAAAAAAGTTAATTATGCTTATTTCTCCTTACCAGATTCACCTAGACTCAAAATTCTTTCAGAATATTAATCTCTAAACTCAGATGCATCTTTTTGGCCCTGGTCTTATGGTCTACAAATGTTTACTTTTTCCACAATTTCATGGAAAAGCCAAACATTATAAAAAGTTTCACACTCTTCAAAAATAATCGAATCTTCACCAAAATTCTCACAGACAATGTTTAGACCAAGCCTCACAAAAGTTATCGCTCAGAATTTTGATATTTTGTTCCATTTCAGAGATATAGGCCAATAAAGTTAGACCACTTAGGCCTTTTTTCCTAGATCACCTATATTCCTATAAACCGTAAGTCCTAGAAACTTGACATTTTCAAGTATTGTTACCAGTACCCCCCACTACCCATAACCCAAATTTGGGGTACTGCACCCAAAGGTGGCGCTCTTGTCAAAAACGCTTATTTCTCCTTACCAGATTCACCTAGACTCAAAATTCTTTAATCATATTAATCTCTACATTCAGATGCATCTTTTTCACCCTGGTCTTATGCTCTAAAAATGTTTACTTTTGCCACAATTTCAGAGAAAAGCCAAACATCATAAAAAGTTTCACAGGCTTCAAAAATTATCAAATCTTCACCAAAATTCTCACAGACAATGTATAGACAAAGCCTCACAAAAGTTATCAAAAGAATTTGGATACGTTGTTCCATTTCAGAGATATAGGCCAATAAAGTTCGACCACTCAGCCCATTTCTCCTATATCACCTATATTCCTATATGAGTAATTTTTTTTTCTTGGATAACAACCATACAACCATCATTAGGTGGATACCATTAACAGTGCACATTTTCAGATATGTACTCTTTTTTATAAAGCCCTTAATTCTATTGTCAAATGTATGCTAGGAATTTTCTTGATGTTGTGTGTTTGCCAACACACATTTTCACCATTTGAATGTGACTGCTCAATGTGTATGATTGTCAGTGGCTGAGTGGGATAATGCCTAGTGCTGGTGTTTGTTAGGTTGAGAGTTCGAATCCTGCTAGAGCTTTAGGCTCAAGATGCACATGCTATTGGTTATTGAAGATTCACACTATTGAACAGCACCTGAATGACATCAGACAATTAACATTCACACTCATTAGTTGCCAAGAATCAGAATGCCGACACACTCTATGACATATAGGGGAACTTCTTTGTTTACTATTTTTCCTTCATCATTAAGTCTATCATATTTATATTTCATCCATTACTGTTCTTCTCTATAAATGTCTAATTGCCCCAGAATATCCAAAAGTTTTCAGGTGTACTCTTTCAGGAAAGCCCTTCATTTTATTGTCAAATGTATACTTGGAGTTTTTCTTGTGTGTTTACTAACACATATTTTCACCATTTGAATGTGACTGCTGAATGTGTATGATTGTCAGTGGCAGAGTGGGATAATGCCTAGTGCTGCTGTTTGTTAGGTTGAGAGTTCGAATCCTGCTAGAGCTTTAGGCTCAAGATGCACATGCTATTGGTTATTGAAGATTCACACTATTGAACAGCACCTGAATGACATCAGACAATTAACATTCACACTCATTAGTTGCCAAGAATCAGAATGCCGACACACTCTATGACATATAGGGGAACTTCTTTGTTTACTATTTTTCCTTCATCATTAAGTCTATCATATTTATATTTCATCCATTACTGTTCTTCTCTATAAATGTCTAATTGCCCCAGAATATCCAAAAGTTTTCAGGTGTACTCTTTCAGGAAAGCCCTTCATTTTATTGTCAAATGTATACTTGGAGTTTTTCTTGTGTGTTTACTAACACATATTTTCACCATTTGAATGTGACTGCTGAATGTGTATGATTGTCAGTGGCAGAGTGGGATAATGCCTAGTGCTGCTGTTTGTTAGGTTGAGAGTTCGAATCCTGCTAGAGCTTTAGGCTCAAGATGCACATGCTATTGGTTATTGAAGATTCACACTATTGAACAGCACCTGAATGACATCAGACAATTAACATTCACACTCATTAGTTGCCAAGAATCAGAATGCCGACACACTCTATGACATATAGGGGAACTTCTTTGTTTACTATTTTTCCTTCATCATTAAGTCTATCATATTTATATTTCATCCATTACTGTTCTTCTCTATAAATGTCTATTTGCCCCAGAATATCCAAAAGTTTTCAGGTGTACTCTTTCAGGAAAGCCCTTCATTTTATTGTCAAATGTGTACTTGGAGTTTTTCTTGTGTGTTTACCAACACACATTTTCACCATTTGAATGTGACTGCTGAATGTGTATGATTGTCAGTGGCAGAGTGGGATAATGCCTAGTGCTGGTGTTTGTTAGGTTGAGAGTTCGAATCCTGCTAGAGCTTTAGGCTCAAGATGCACATGCTATTGGTTATTGAAGATTCACACTATTGAACAGCACCTGAATGACATCAGACAATTAACATTCACACTCATTAGTTGCCAAGAATCAGAATGCCGACACACTCTATGACATATAGGGGAACTTCTTTGTTTACTATTTTTCCTTCATCATTAAGTCTATCATATTTATATTTCATCCATTACTGTTCTTCTCTATAAATGTCTATTTGCCCCAGAATATCCAAAAGTTTTCAGGTGTATTTTTTCAGGAAAGCCCTTCATTTTATTGTCAAATATATACTTGGAGTTTTTCTTGTGTGTTTACCAACACACATTTTCACCATGTGAATGTGACTACCCAATATGTAGGATTGTCAGTGGCTCAGTGGGATAATGCCTAGTGCTGGTGTTTGTTAGGTTGAGGGTTCGAATCCCCGGTAGTGCTTTAGGCTCTAGCTTGAATACTATTGGTTATTGAAGATTCACACCATTGAACAGCACCTGAATGACATCAGGCAATCAACATTCACACTCATCAGTTGCCAAGAATCAGAATGCCGAGACACTCTATGACATTCAGGGGAACTTCTTTGTTTACTATTTTTCCTTCATCATTAAGTCTATCATATTTATATTTAATCTATTAGTGTTCATCTCTACAAATGTCTAATCGCCCCTCCATGCTTGGAGTTTTTCTTGTGTGTTTACCAATACACATTTTCACCATGTGAATGTGACTGGCCAACATGTAGGATTGACAGTGGCTCAGTGGGATATTGCCTTGTACTGGTGATCCTTAGGTTGAGAGTTCAAATCCCACTTGAAGCATTAGTGGGTTGTGGATGTTAGCATACTACAATAGAATGCTGTTGGGTTGTGGAGGATAACACACTATAACATTACAGCTACTTGTCAATATGGACTTGTAGTGCAAGGCAAGTATTACTGTATAATTATAAGCTGTAGCCTATAATTATTTGTTATTCTTATAATATTTGTCATTTCTTATACATATTTAGTCGGCTCTTCCACTTGACAGAACAACTCTATATCGGTTAAGGATGTCACGCATGAAACAATGCTGCAGAAACATGAAAATACGACTTTGAGTTTAGTAGGCTATAATTTTCAGTTCCTGTTTATCTATTGCACAATGGGTAATAATTTAAAGGAATCATGTTGCAGTCTTGTAAATAGTGACCCTGCAAGATCCCTAGTCATTGCAAAATCATAGTCTGTGACTTAAAACTCTACTACTTGTCTTTAGATGTGAGAGGGTCTGAGACTGTAGTCTTTCAAAAATCTTTTCCAAATCTTTGCAAATCTTTCCAAAGTTTACCCGCTGGGAAACCCTGTAGCTCCGGAGCAGGGGCTCAGACCAGGATAAATTGTTTGCTCGCCCTCAGTTCGCTCTTTTGTTCATCTCAACCCAGCACTCCAGTGTGTCCTGCTCTGTGTGCGTCTTTGAGTTAACGTAAGTCATCACTTTAATCACCCTCACTATGACTTTTGTGATGTTTATCAGTTTGTAGAGTAGCTCTGCCATCATGTGTAAAGTTAAGGTCTTTGTTTGTTGGTTTGGTGTGTTGGAGTCCCATGTGAGAGATGATTAGGTGATGTTGGTTGACTTGGGATGTCAAGTATTGTTTAGTTGTACCTTATATAGCCTTATGATTTCAGTTTATTGTTCAAATGTAAATTGGTTTGTTTGTGAGTTGGGATCTGTACTGATTTACCCCATTTCACTGATTACTCCATTTTCTGTTTGTTTCCTCTTTGATGCAGCACACATACAAGTAAAGAACAAAAGAACAGATGAATTGAAACTCAAATAAAGTTAACTTGTGTTGCACCGAAACCTGCCATCTTCGTGTCATCACTCCATACCATTGAGCCTTCTGAGTCACACCATTGAACAGCACCTGAATGACATCAGGCAATTAACATTCACACTCATTACACACTGCTGGTGTTTGTTAGGTTGAGAGTTCGAATCCTGCTAGAGCTTGAAGCTCAAGATGCACATGCTATTGGTTATTGAAGATTGACACCATTAAACAGCACCTGAATGACATCAGGCAATTAACATTCACACTCATTAGTTGCCAAGAATCAGAATGCCGACACACTCTATGACATATAGGGGAACTTCTTTGTTTACTATTTTTCCTTCATCATTAAGTCTATCATATTTATATTTCATCCATTACTGTTCTTCTCTACAAATGTCTAATTGTCCCAGAATTTCCAAACGTTTTCAGGTGTTCTCTTTCAGGAAAGCCCTTCATTTTATTGTCAAATGTATACTTGGAGTTTTTCTTGTGTGTTTACCAATACACATTTTCACCATGTGAATGTGACTGGCAAAGATGTAGGATTGACAGTGGCTTAGTGGGATAATGCCTTGTACTGGTCATCCTTATGTTGAGTGTTCAAATCCCACCTGAAGCATTAGTGTTAAAATACTGTTGGGTTGTGGAGGTTAGCATACTAGAATAGAATGCTGTTGGGTTGTGGAGGTTAGCACACTATAACATTACAGCATTACAGCTACTTGTCAATATGGACTTGTAGTGCAAGGCAAGTATAACTGTATAATTATACGCTGTTTATCTTATTGACTCCGACACAGAACCCACCACCACAAATACAATTCAATTCTGTGGGAAACACTGCCTTCCATTATCAAACCCTTCATCTTATCCACAACAAATAAATAGTCCTGTAGAATCAAGTATTGTTAGAATACTGTTGGGTTGTGGAGGTTAGCACACTATAATGTTACAGCACAGGGTAATCCTAATTTTATGCATCAAATTTATTCCAATCCAACTCAAAAGTGTTGAACGACACAAAGTGAAGGTTTTATCCAGATCAAAACCAAGAATAGATTATGTGATCTAATCCAATTTCAGGATCCTTGTTTCCCTTTGAACAACCCATTTTCAAGATTTGATCCAATCCGGTAACTGAAATCCGATAACCGAAATCCGATCACGTTTCTTTTGAACAATTGTGCCCAAACAATCAAAGCATATGTAAAACTAAAAAGCTATGCCATCATGTTCGTTTTGCTCGGACCCCGTAAATCACCGCTTGCGGTTATATTTATTATTAAGTGTGCTTGCAAAGCAGCACACTTATTGTTCTTCTTAAGTTTTATTAAGTGTGCTTGCAAAGCAGCACACTTATTGTTCTTCTTAAGTTTTCTTATTATTAGGGGTCCGAGCAGCGTAGCTGCAGGAACCCTATTGTTTCTGTACCGTTCATTTTTTGGCCAAAATTCTGTAAAAGTCATACTGCAGCCTAAACCGTAACTCCAAAACTCTTGAAATTTTCAGGTATGGTTACCAGTACCCCCCTCTACCCATAACCCAAAATTTGGGGTACTGCACCCAAAGGTGGCGCTATTGAAAACAAAAGTTAATTATGCTTATTTCTCCTTACCAGATTCACCTAGACTCAAAATTATTTCAGAATATTAATCTCTAAACTCAGATGCATCTTTTTGGCCCTGGTCTTATGGTCTACAAATGTTTACTTTTTCCACAATTTCATGGAAAAGCCAAACATTATAAAAAGTTTCACACTCTTCAAAAATAATCGAATCTTCACCAAAATTCTCACAGACAATGTTTAGACCAAGCCTCACAAAAGTTATCGCTCAGAATTTTGATATTTTGTTCCATTTCAGAGATATAGGCCAATAAAGTTAGACCACTTAGGCCTTTTTTCCTAGATCACCTATATTCCTATAAACCGTAAGTCCTAGAAACTTGACATTTTCAAGTATTGTTACCAGTACCCCCCACTACCCATAACCCAAATTTGGGGTACTGCACCCAAAGGTGGCGCTCTTGTCAAAAACGCTTATTTCTCCTTACCAGATTCACCTAGACTCAAAATTATTTCATCATATTAATCTCTACATTCAGATGCATCTTTTTCACCCTGGTCTTATGCTCTAAAAATGTTTACTTTTGCCACAATTTCAGAGAAAAGCCAAACATCATAAAAAGTTTCACAGGCTTCAAAAATTATCAAATCTTCAACAAAATTCTCACAGACAATGTTTAGACAAAGCCTCACAAAAGTTATCAAAAGAATTTGGATACGTTGTTCCATTTCAGAGATATAGGCCAATAAAGTTCGACCACTCAGCCCATTTCTCCTATATCACCTATATTCCTATATGAGTAATTTTTTTTTCTTGGATAACAACCATACAAAAATCATTAGGTGGATACCATTAACAGTGCACATTTTCAGATATGTACTCTTTTTTATAAAGCCCTTAATTCTATTGTCAAATGTATGCTAGGAATTTTCTTGATGTTGTGTGTTTGCCAACACACATTTTCACCATTTGAATGTGACTGCTCAATGTGTATGATTGTCAGTGGCTGAGTGGGATAATGCCTAGTGCTGGTGTTTGTTAGGTTGAGAGTTCGAATCCTGCTAGAGCTTTAGGCTCAAGATGCACATGCTATTGGTTATTGAAGATTCACACTATTGAACAGCACCTGAATGACATCAGACAATTAACATTCACACTCATTAGTTGCCAAGAATCAGAATGCCGACACACTCTATGACATATAGGGGAACTTCTTTGTTTACTATTTTTCCTTCATCATTAAGTCTATCATATTTATATTTCATCCATTACTGTTCTTCTCTATAAATGTCGAATTGCCCCAGAATATCCAAAAGTTTTCAGTTTTCAGTTTACCAACACACATTTTCACCATGTGAAATTGACTACCCAGTATGTAGGATTGTCAGTGGCTCAGTGGGATAATGCCTAGTGCTGGTGTTTGTTAGGTTGAGGGTTCGAATCCCCGGTAGTGCTTTAGGCTCTAGCTCGAATACTATTGGTTATTGAAGATTCACACCATTGAACAGCACCTGAATGACATCAGGCAATCAACATTCACACTCATCAGTTGCCAAGAATCAGAATGCCGAGACACTCTATGACATTCAGGGGAACTTCTTTGTTTACTATTTTTCCTTCATCATTAAGTCTATCATATTTATATTTAATCTATTAGTGTTCATCTCTACAAATGTCTAATCGCCCCTCCATGCTTGGAGTTTTTCTTGTGTGTTTACCAATACACATTTTCACCATGTGAATGTGACTGGCCAACATGTAGGATTGACAGTGGCTCAGTGGGATAATGCCTTGTACTGGTGATCCTTAGGTTGAGAGTTCAAATCCCACTTGAAGCATTAGTGAGTTGTGGATGTTAGCATACTACAATAGAATGCTGTTGGGTTGTGGAGGATAACACACTATAACATTACAGCTACTTGTCAATATGGACTTGTAGTGCAAGGCAAGTATTACTGTATAATTATAAGCTGTAGCCTATAATTATTTGTTATTCTTATAATATTTGTCATTTCTTATACATATTTAGTCGGCTCTTCCACTTGACAGAACAACTCTATATCGGTTAAGGATGTCACGCATGAAACAATGCTGCAGAAACATGAAAATACGACTTTGAGTTTAGTAGGCTATAATTTTCAGTTCCTGTTTATCTATTGCACAATGGGTAATAATTTAAAGGAATCATGTTGCAGTCTTGTAAATAGTGACCCTGCAAGATCCCTAGTCATTGCAAAATCATAGTCTGTGACTTAAAACTCTACTACTTGTCTTTAGATGTGAGAGGGTCTGAGACTGTAGTCTTTCAAAAATCTTTTCCAAATCTTTGCAAATCTTTCCAAAGTTTACCCGCTGGGAAACCCTGTAGCTCCGGAGCAGGGGCTCAGACCAGGATAAATTGTTTGCTCGCCCTCAGTTCGCTCTTTTGTTCATCTCAACCCAGCACTCCAGTGTGTCCTGCTCTGTGTGCGTCTTTGAGTTAACGTAAGTCATCACTTTAATCACCCTCACTATGACTTTTGTGATGTTTATCAGTTTGTAGAGTAGCTCTGCCATCATGTGTAAAGTTAAGGTCTTTGTTTGTTGGTTTGGTGTGTTGGAGTCCCATGTGAGAGATGATTAGGTGATGTTGGTTGACTTGGGATGTCAAGTATTGTTTAGTTGTACCTTATATAGCCATATGATTTCAGTTTATTGTTCAAATGTCAATTGGTTTGTTTGTGAGTTGGGATCTGTACTGATTTACCCCATTTCACTGATTACTCCATTTTCTGTTTGTTTCCTCTTTGATGCAGCACACATACAAGTAAAGAACAAAAGAACAGATGAATTGAAACTCAAATAAAGTTAACTTGTGTTGCACCGAAACCTGCCATCTCCGTGTCATCACTCCATACCATTGAGCCTTCTGAGTCACACCATTGAACAGCACCTGAATGACATCAGGCAATTAACATTCACACTCATTACACACTGCTGGTGTTTGTTAGGTTGAGAGTTCGAATCCTGCTAGAGCTTGAAGCTCAAGATGCACATGCTATTGGTTATTGAAGATTGACACCATTGAACAGCACCTGAATGACATCAGGCAATTAACATTCACACTCATTAGTTGCCAAGAATCAGACACACTCTGACATATAGGGGAACTTCTTTGTTTACTATTTTTCCTTCATCATTAAGTCTATCATATTTATATTTCATCCATTACTGTTCTTCTCTATAAATGTCTAATTGCCCCAGAATATCCAAAAGTTTTCAGGTGTACTCTTTCAGGAAAGCCCTTCATTTTATTGTCAAATGTATACTTGGGAGTTTTTCTTGTGTGTTTACCAACACACATTTTCACCATTTGAATGTGACTGCTGAATGTGTATGATTGTCAGTGGCAGAGTGGGATAATGTCTAGTGCTGGTGTTTGTTAGGTTGAGAGTTCGAATCCTGCTAGAGCTTTAGGCTCAAGATGCACATGCTATTGGTTATTGAAGAGTCACACCATTGAACAGCACCTGAATGACATCAGGCAATCAACATTCACACTCATTAGTTGCCAAGAATCAGAATGCCGACACACTCGAAGACATATAGGGGAACTTCTTTGTTTACTATTTTTCCTTCATCATTAAGTCTATCATATTTATATTTCATCCATTACTGTTCTTCTCTACAAATGTCTAATTGTCCCAGAATTTCCCAACGTTTTCAGGTGTTCTCTTTCAGGAAAGCCCTTCATTTTATTGTCAAATGTATACTTGGAGTTTTTCTTGTGTGTTTACCAATACACATTTTCACCATGTGAATGTGACTGGCAAAGATGTAGGATTGACAGTGGCTTAGTGGGATAATGCCGTGTACTGGTCATACTTATGTTGAGTGTTCAAATCCCACCTGAAGCATTAGTGTTAAAATACTGTTGGGTTGTGGAGGTTAGCATACTAGAATAGAATGCTGTTGGGTTGTGGAGGTTAGCACACTATAACATTACAGCATTACAGCTACTTGTCAATATGGACTTGTAGTGCAAGGCAAGTATAACTGTATAATTATACGCTGTTTATCTTATTGACTCCGACACAGAACCCACCACCACAAATACAATTCAATTCTGTGGGAAACACTGCCTTCCATTATCAAACCCTTCATCTTATCCACAACAAATAAATAGTCCTGTAGAATCAAGTATTGTTAGAATACTGTTGGGTTGTGGAGGTTAGCACACTATAATTTTACAGCACAGGGTAATCCTAATTTTATGCATCAAATTTATTCCAATCCAACTCAAAAGTTTTGAACGACACAAAGTGAAGGTTTTATCCAGATCAAAACCAAGAATAGATTGTGATCTAATCCAATTTCAGGATCCTTGTTTCCCTTTGAACAACCCATTTTCAAGATTTGATCCAATCCGATAGCTGAAATCCGGTAACTGAAATCCGATAACCGAAATCCGATCACGTTTCTTTTGAACAATTGTGCCCAAACAATCAAAGCATATGTAAAACTAAAAAGCTATGCCATCATGTTCGTTTTGCTCGGACCCCGTAAATCACCGCTTGCGGTTATATTTAATTAGGGGTCCGAGCAGCGTAGCTGCAGGAACCCTATTGTTTCTGTACCGTTCATTTTTTGGCCAAAATTCTGTAAAAATCATACTGCAGCCTAAACCGTAACTCCAAAACTCTTGACATTTTCAGGTATGGTTACCAGTACCCCCCTCTACCCATAACCCAAAATTTGGGGTACTGCACCCAAAGGTGGCGCTATTGAAAAAAAAGTTAATTATGCTTATTTCTCCTTACCAGATTCACCTAGACTCAAATTTCTTTCAGAATATTAATCTCTAAACTCAGATGCATCTTTTTGGCCCTGGTCTTATGGTCTACAAATGTTTACTTTTTCCACAATTTCATGGAAAAGCCAAACATTATAAAAAGTTTCACACTCTTCAAAAATAATCGAATCTTCACCAAAATTCTCACAGACAATGTTTAGACCAAGCCTCACAAAAGTTATCGCTCAGAATTTTGATATTTTGTTCCATTTCAGAGATATAGGCCAATAAAGTTAGACCACTTAGGCCTTTTTTCCTAGATCACCTATATTCCTATAAACCGTAAGTCCTAGAAACTTGACATTTTCAAGTATTGTTACCAGTACCCCCCACTACCCATAACCCAAATTTGGGGTACTGCACCCAAAGGTGGCGCTCTTGTCAAAAACGCTTATTTCTCCTTACCAGATTCACCTAGACTCAAAATTCTTTCATCATATTAATCTCTACATTCAGATGCATCTTTTTCACCCTGGTCTTATGCTCTAAAAATGTTTACTTTTGCCACAATTTCAGAGAAAAGCCAAACATCATAAAAAGTTTCACAGGCTTCAAAAATTATCAAATCTTCACCAAAATTCTCACAGACAATGTTTAGACAAAGCCTCACAAAAGTTATCAAAAGAATTTGGATACGTTGTTCCATTTCAGAGATATAGGCCAATAAAGTTCGACCACTCAGCCCATTTCTCCTATATCACCTATATTCCTATATGAGTAATTTTTTTTTCTTGGATAACAACCATACAACCATCATTAGGTGGATACCATTAACAGTGCACATTTTCAGATATGTACTCTTTTTTTATAAAGCCCTTAATTCTATTGTCAAATGTATGCTAGGAATTTTCTTGATGTTGTGTGTTTGCCAACACACATTTTCACCATTTGAATGTGACTGCTCAATGTGTATGATTGTCAGTGGCTGAGTGGGATAATGCCTAGTGCTGGTGTTTGTTAGGTTGAGAGTTCGAATCCTGCTAGAGCTTTAGGCTCAAGATGCACATGCTATTGGTTATTGAAGATTCACACTATTGAACAGCACCTGAATGACATCAGACAATTAACATTCACACTAATAGACCTCTGAAGTTCGCCTACAAAAAAGATCCAAAACGGCCATCTTTGCCCATATAAGGAGATCCGGTTGTTAATTGAAGCTAACTATCTATGGCAAATTGCATTGCAAGTTAGCTCTGGAGTAGCAAAAATCTAAGTGAGCCGCCTTTACTTACCGGAGATAACAGTATCCACTCGAAGGCAGAGGACAAAAGTATGTTCAGGAAAACGTATGCATTTCAGACTTTTTCATCCCCACGAGACTTAACAGGTGCGATTATTCAAAATCCCCATGTTATTTTCCCATAGGAAAAAATCGCCAGATACCGGATGTCAAAGATGGCAGCTTTTTTGTAGGCGAACTTCAGAGGTCTATTAGTTGCCAAGAATCAGAATGCCGACACACTCTATGACATATAGGGGAACTTCTTTGTTTACTATTTTTCCTTCATCATTAAGTCTATCATATTTATATTTCATCCATTACTGTTCTTCTCTATAAATGTCTAATTGCCCCAGAATATCCAAAAGTTTTCAGGTGTACTCTTTCAGGAAAGCCCTTCATTTTATTGTCAAATGTATACTTGGAGTTTTTCTTGTGTGTTTACCAACACATATTTTCACCATTTGAATGTGACTGCTGAATGTGTATGATTGTCAGTGGCAGAGTGGGATAATGCCTAGTGCTGGTGTTTGTTAGGTTGAGAGTTCGAATCCTGCTAGAGCTTTAGGCTCAAGATGCACATGCTATTGGTTATTGAAGATTCACACTATTGAACAGCACCTGAATGACATCAGACAATTAACATTCACACTCATTAGTTGCCAAGAATCAGAATGCCGACACACTCTATGACATATAGGGGAACTTCTTTGTTTACTATTTTTCCTTCATCATTAAGTCTATCATATTTATATTTCATCCATTACTGTTCTTCTCTATAAATGTCTAATTGCCCCAGAATATCCAAAAGTTTTCAGGTGTACTCTTTCAGGAAAGCCCTTCATTTTATTGTCAAATGTGTACTTGGAGTTTTTCTTGTGTGTTTACCAACACACATTTTCACCATTTGAATGTGACTGCTGAATGTGTATGATTGTCAGTGGCAGAGTGGGATAATGCCTAGTGCTGGTGTTTGTTAGGTTGAGAGTTCGAATCCTGCTAGAGCTTTAGGCTCAAGATGCACATGCTATTGGTTATTGAAGATTCACACTATTGAACAGCACCTGAATGACATCAGACAATTAACATTCACACTCATTAGTTGCCAAGAATCAGAATGCCGACACACTCTATGACATATAGGGGAACTTCTTTGTTTACTATTTTTCCTTCATCATTAAGTCTATCATATTTATATTTCATCCATTACTGTTCTTCTCTATAAATGTCTATTTGCCCCAGAATATCCAAAAGTTTTCAGGTGTATTTTTTCAGGAAAGCCCTTCATTTTATTGTCAAATATATACTTGGAGTTTTTCTTGTGTGTTTACCAACACACATTTTCACCATGTGAATGTGACTACCCAATATGTAGGATTGTCAGTGGCTCAGAGGGATAATGCCTAGTGCTGGTGTTTGTTAGGTTGAGAGTTCGAATCCTGCTAGAGCTTTAGGCTCAAGATGCACATGCTATTGGTTATTGAAGAGTCACACCATTGAACAGCACCTGAATGACATCAGGCAATCAACATTCACACTCATTAGTTGCCAAGAATCAGAATGCCGACACACTCGAAGACATATAGGGGAACTTCTTTGTTTACTATTTTTCCTTCATCATTAAGTCTATCATATTTATATTTCATCCATTACTGTTCTTCTCTACAAATGTCTAATTGTCCCAGAATTTCCAAACGTTTTCAGGTGTTCTCTTTCAGGAAAGCCCTTCATTTTATTGTCAAATGTATACTTGGAGTTTTTCTTGTGTGTTTACCAATACACATTTTCAGCATGTGAATGTGACTGGCAAAGATGTAGGATTGACAGTGGCTTAGTGGGATAATGCCTTGTACTGGTCATCCTTATGTTGAGTGTTCAAATCCCACCTGAAGCATTAGTGTTAAAATACTGTTGGGTTGTGGAGGTTAGCATACTAGAATAGAATGCTGTTGGGTTGTGGAGGTTAGCACACTATAACATTACAGCATTACAGCTACTTGTCAATATGGACTTGTAGTGCAAGGCAAGTATAACTGTATAATTATACGCTGTTTATCTTATTGACTCCGACACAGAACCCACCACCACAAATACAATTCAATTCTGTGGGAAACACTGCCTTCCATTATCAAACCCTTCATCTTATCCACAACAAATAAATAGTCCTGTAGAATCAAGTATTGTTAGAATACTGTTGGGTTGTGGAGGTTAGCACACTATAATGTTACAGCACAGGGTAATCCTAATTTTATGCATCAAATTTATTCCAATCCAACTCAAAAGTGTTGAACGACACAAAGTGAAGGTTTTATCCAGATCAAAACCAAGAATAGATTATGTGATCTAATCCAATTTCAGGATCCTTGTTTCCCTTTGAACAACCCATTTTCAAGATTTGATCCAATCCGATAGCTGAAATCCGGTAACTGAAATCCGATAACCGAAATCCGATCACGTTTCTTTTAAACAATTGTGCCCAAACAATCAAAGCATATGTAAAACTAAAAAGCTATGCCATCATGTTCGTTTTGCTCGGACCCCGTAAATCACCGCTTGCGGTTATATTATTATTATTATTATTCCCGTCTCCCTAATTTTTTTCCAGCTCCTGTGCCTAGGCCCTTTGAGACAGAGACACCGTTCCAACTTTAAAACGTCCGGGCAGTACCGGTGTAACTTGCTCGAGAAGATGACGTCAAGTGGGCGTGTCGTTCGTCCGCCATATTGGATTGAATAGAAAGCGAAACTAAATTTTCACAGGTCACAAATTTGGTCCGAACGCCACGAAACTTGACGTACATTATCCTTGGACCAAGCCTCACAAATGTTAGCGGAAGGATTTTTTGATTTTCGAAAGCGTTTGCCCGTCACAGCCAAACGAAATCGGCGGCGAAGCTCCGAAACAGGAAGTCGTCCATATCTCAGGAACACTGTCACATATCGATACCAAATTTTGTATATGAACTGGGGACTCCAGTGTGAGGGTGCATAAGCTAAAAAAAAAAAGACATATTCCAAAAGTTTCCATCATTTGCCAAACCACCCACAGGTATTTGGTAACTCTCACCATTCACCTTTGCACCATTCACCTTCTATCACAATGCCTTCCAAGTATGCTCACTGTCTCTGGGTAGCCACAATGTCTCCGGGCAACCTTGCCCAATCATGAAATCCTTGCTCTGCCATGGGATAGTATGGACTTACGAACTGAAATAGCAAGGAGAACAGTAGCTATATATAGCTTACATAATAGAGTTGTTTTCACATTGAAGGTATTCAAATTACATTTTTCATTATTGTTACATATCATGATGGGAGAGTATTATTACAAATGTTACAAGTATGCAAATGCATATGTTTACGGGCATTTAGGTTTTACTGTGTTGTTTTGTTGTAAAGACATGCAAGGCATTCTGGGCCATGTAATAGACAAAGCAGTGGTCGGCAGCGTTAACTTGATTTCCTGTATTAATATGAATAGGTATTTCTGTAAACCTAGGGACAATAAACAGCTATCTCTGTTACAAAAACGAGCTGGTAATCGCCATTGAAGAGGGAACTATGATAAAAAGATTGTTTTCCTAAAAGCATGGAGTTGACGAAAGAATAAACAAGCGTCACGTTAATGTTAAATAGCCTACCTATCTGGACGCTAGGTGGCAGCGTTGTATTACATTTCACTAGTGTAGCCTACTTGAAATACGGTGTGAGATTCACAAGTAAGGAAGGTGCAAATATTATGTAATTTATCATGGGAAATTATTGGAAATGTTATTTCTTGTTTATCCTAATTGCAAGCCACACACATCCATTCGGAATCACAAGTACACATTTAATACTGAAAGACTATCATTTCGTTTATTTGATGTCGCCTAGCAACACAGCCTTCAGAGCAAAGATTCTAGAACAGGGCTTCAGAGAGACACGTTTTGAGTTTGTAGCCAAGAACCTAAAATATCGGTTTCCATGTGCTGGATGGTGTGCGTCCTTTATGAAAGTAAGTGTTTTATACAGTTAACGTTACAGACATAATGAGTCATGTTGTAGTGGTCAACATAAATGTGCCCCTTCTGTTATTAGAATGCTAAGCGGAGAAGCATGCTAAGCAGAGATTTAGTATCATTAATTTCTTGTGTGGCTAGCTATAGGGAGGAGATGTATGTTGCTAATTGGGATTTATGTTGTTTAGGTAATGCCATGGTCATTTGATATGAGATGCTTGCACTCGTAACTTCGTCACGTGTAACTTTAGGACTGCTTTTTTTTTTTACTAACAGTAATTCACGAAGCACTTTAGCCCTAAAAGTAGCACCTAAGTCTCTGACAGCTTAAAAGAAGGGGCGAGGACTCCTAACGCGATGTTTTGAAATGCGTCTACTATTGTCTACAGGAGCTTCCAATCGCGAGGGAACTTGCATTGTAGGCATAACTAAGGGATGCAATAACACCAACAACCAAAACTAGCCTACTCATTGTCAACATGTACATGAAATGTAACGTTTCGTGTGAATCAAATTAAAATGTTTTCTTTGCAAACGTAGGCATAGGCGTATGGTGACAGATTAATTTAATAATGTTGCTGTGTGAATCACGGTAATCACGGTGAATGAAGTGGCCACTTCTTAATGGGACCCACTGTATGGAAGTGGGCTAAGTAAAATAGAGATGTTTTCAATAAGATAAGGTTAATCAGAATTCTACGATATGCCCGCTTGACAACGGCTTGACAACAGCAGAGATAGAACTGGCCTTTGGCCATAGCAACCATCTATTTAGAACAACTGGCCTTCATAGCAACCAAAGATCTGAGCTGTGTTGCAATGTGAGGCAAAGTATAGAAAGGTGATGAAACATACAGAGACAGGTCAAGAAATATAGTGCAGTGTAGACAGTAGTATACAGTTGATTTACAGAACGTGGTTTAGAGTAATATGAATTAAATATAAATATGTACTGTGTATTAGCAGTTATCTCATACAATTAGTAGAATAATGTAGGCTATGTAGATGTAGCAGTAACATTATAATAGTAGAAATAATAATATAGATATATGCAGTGTATTAACAGAATATAATAAAACAGAATAAATATGGATATTCAATATGACAAATATATAACAGATATGTACATAACATACAGCTATGTGCCGTGTGGAAACAGTGTCATTGTAGTGCAGAAACAACATTATAAGAGTAGTAAGAATAAGTCTGTGTGCAGGATGAATAGTATAAAGATCAGTAGAATAACTATGTATAAATGCAATTACAGTAGGTCTATGTACATTTGTAAATGTAACGCCCTTTACCTGTAGTTTCACTTAAGGTAAAGGCCTGAGTTCTGTTAAGGTGGATCTCTCCTTACTTTTTTGTGTCACTACTTTTAACGCTTAGTTAAATCAAATTTCCAAGTATGACCATTTCTGAACAATTAATAAATATCCCCTCATCAAGACACATACCACAGTTTTAATGCCAAATGCTGTTAATTTATTTCTACTAACAAAGGTAAGGATATGGGAAAGTTATTAATAACAATAAATATATAAATGTGAAATATAAATGCTGTATGTTTAACAATGAATATGTATAGCTAATGTACAATCAGTTGCCAACTGGCTAGATAGTATGAATAATACCAGGATATAAAAACAATCAATAAATACAATATAAAACCTGTGGCTTGACGAACTTGACCAGCAAGTGTAATAGATGTAAACACACTTCTGTAAAATATCTTTAGCACAGCGGAGTTAGAAGGTTTAGTTTATAAATAACGCAATATGATTAGAAATATTAAAGTATGAGTTGATAGGCTAAGTTTAGGTTTAGAAACACTAAAGTATGAGTAATAGTATAAATACTATATTAAACGACCCATAAGGTTGTCAATTCAATGCTAAACCCCTTAGCCTGGCTTAAGGCCAGACAACGGCAACCAATTTGAACATCACATAAGACAACAACAATGTGGGCCCACACATACACTCTCTCTTTTACACACACACACAATACTGCACGGTATCGAGGAGTTATCGTTGCAGGCCTGTGTCGTTGCTTGTGCTCGGTGAGGCTACAAACAGACTAGCCGCTTCACTCAGCTGAGCCTGAAAACAAAAAGGGTTAAGATACCTCCAACAACGTTAGCTCGCGCCGGCAATGAGGCTCCACAGACCCGAGGCAGTGACAGTACAGCAGCGGGGGAAAACATCCAACCAAGAGGGAGTGAGAGCGAGACGTCCAGCGTTGCCAGAGGAGGTATAAGGCACACGGTAGCCTAAACCGCTATCTGGTTTTTCCTTCACCGTTGTCGAGCGCACAGCAGACACTTAACCGAACTCGTTAACTGGCTAGCTTACCTAGCTTGCTAGCAAGGCGACTTATCTCACCCACGACTATAGCCCTTAACTGATGAGACTTTTGTCTGTACACTATTACAAAACAAACAAACTCATTACACACAGTTCCCGAATAGACAACTGGCATACCAAAACAAAATAGCTTATTTACAAAATTATCTCTCACATCTGTATCCTTTCACCTGTAGTCAGCCTGACTAACGTTACTCCCAGCGCGTCTTATTATTTCCACGCTCGTGCACTACTCAAAAAACCCAGGGAGTCGGGGACCCCTGTATGAACTGTGATTGGCTGTAAGCCAGTCTTAATGTTCTATGGGTTAGAGTGCCTACAAATAAACTCTTGAAAGTTCTCAACAACTATTATATTGAATGTAGTTTTACATATTTAAGTATTAGCATATTTATTAACTTATCTATTTAACTTTATATCCTAATATTTATTTTCCCTGTGGGTTACATAAATAAATAGAAAACTATGGGTGAGAGGGATACATTAATTTTATTTAATCGTAAAAGTAAATTGCATTCAATTAAATTGCAATTAAAAATCTTTCCAGTAGGCTTTAATGTCACGCAAAAAGTACAATCAAAGCTGAGCTTGATCACCTAGAACGTCTAAAGAACCAGAACTTGAGTGTAGTTTTTTGCTGGGTCCCAGGCCATGTTGGTCTGAGGGGAAATGAGAAAGCGGACAGTGCTGCTAAGCAAGCCCTCAATGAAGAAGTCACAGAATGTCAAAACCCTGCCCCAGACCTTACATCTCAGATAAGTGGCAATCTGAATGGGATTAACATACCAACAACAAGCAAGGAATGTGAATTTTGGCACATTTTCATGATCCACTGGGTCGTTATGGGCCACACAATATACGGTGTTGCTAAAATTACTCCTATTGTGGCTATTAGAGACATGCGTTCATGAGTATCCAGCTACATTCAATGAGTTAAGTAAAATACATTCACACACACACACAAAACATCACTAATGTTGTGGACATTCCTTTATTCTGAGATACATCAATAGGCTCTCAAAACAATCCCAGACATAAGGTCTTTATAGAGCAAATCCATATAGATTATTTGTCAAATAAACCAGTAAAACAGAATTAGGGGATGGAATATATAACATTCACACTCATAGCTCATATTTTTTAAATAAATCAGTGAAAAAGTATCCTGGCAGAAACAAGCAGCATTTTAATGCCTTAGTCATATTTCATAATTTTTCTCTAGGTTACCTGATAGCCCAGTTTGAGAGGTGCAAGGGCAAGCACACTTTCGCAGTTCCCGCCGGAAATGCAGTCTAGTTTTAAGATTAGATTGTTGCACCATGCAATATTTTTTCGCGGTGTCACTTAAGAACACGTTTGAAGATAAGAAAGAAGTCGAGTAAGAAAGATTCACTTAGCAAAGATAATGTCAAACTATTCGTCTCGTTTCATAACTTCATTTCATTTTTGTCCGCTTTTCATTACATTATTATGACCATTAAATGTAGGCTATTTTGCATGCTAAAATCTGATTCATCACAGGTAAACACAATAAAGAATGGGAACGTAAGATGGATTATGTATTCTAAGTTGTAATTCCTCTGTATGTCCTGTTGGTGACCTCAGTGAAAAGTACTGTTAAGACGCTCTTAGCCGGTAACGAGTACTCTGGAGCACTCGTAGTTCTACGAGTGTTTTCACGACGCTCTTAAGCTACGATGGTTTCGGGAAACAGTCGGCAAATCTTAAGACGTTCGTACGAGAGGCTTTACGACGCTCTTAGGCTTAAGATGCTTTCGGGGAACTGGGCCCAGGCCAGTTAGCGCTAGGCCATACGTTCGGATTTAGGCCGGACATACGGATTTTAAAAGCCCTGTCCGGCGCAGCCTCAAGCCGGACGCTCATTTGTCCTCCTTTTTGGAGTTGCGTGTGGTTCTTAGAATCTGCTCGGACGCAGCATCGTTTCACAAACTATGGACACGAAGACTGCTGGTCAAATTATGCGCGGACCGGTGCTTCTGTCACTCATCTGATAATTTGCTGCGCAATTTATGAAGGAACCACGGACCTACAGAAAAAGAAAACAAAAGTTTTTGCAATCAGGAGGAAATTACGTGAAGTTGATCTGTTTGCATCTCTCCAGCGTGTGTTGCTGGCCTAGCCTAACTAAATATCTGTCTATAGCCTACCTGTAATATCTGTCTGCAGCTTGCTTGCCAGCCTTTCCCAGTATAGGCTACTTCGCAAGAGTTGTGAAATATAACCAAATTTTTTTAATGTCGGCGACTACATAAAATAAAAAAAACGCATAATACGTGCATGCTTAAGATGAAACCAGCATTTTTTATATCAGGAACATGGATGCGAGGAGGACCTGTCTCTTAATGGGGTGGTTTCACTTTGTGGTTGTGGTGGTTTTACAATGTTTCAGTCAAGGTTTGGTTGGTTTAAATACAACTGTGTGCAAAATTTTAAGTAGTGGATCAACTTTGATTTGCTGTGCTGCATATGGGATAATAGATGCACACAGTAAATTATATAAAGTAGGCCTATTAAAGTATTTAAATAGCTTAGTCTACCTTAGAAAAAAAGATTGAAGGGAATCCAGTCTAGTACACATGTTTGGTAAGTAGCCTATAGGCTACTAGAGATACAGGTGTAGAACAGTCAGTGTTAGCCAGTAGCACAACCAGATATGTATAACCAGCTTCAAAAGCAAGCAGCCCAGACCCTAAAATTGGGTATTTATAGCTGTGAAGGTAATTCATACACAATTATTGTCTTTCGCCAAAATATATCTGGTAACTTATGTAGACATCTAAAATGGGGTTGGTGTTCAAATAGAAAAAAATATTGCATAATAAAGTTTTAAGTTGTCGTATGTATCTTTTTTGCCGTGGTATAGGCCTAGTCTTAATTTTTCCATTTAGATGTCTTAAAAAGGTCTTAAAAGTCTTTCCATTTTGACTTAGAAAATGTGCAGATACTATACATAAGCCTAACATGTGAGGTAAGCTAATTTTCTATGCTGATTGCTGGCAGTTAGCTAGGCCTTTACTGTTGTTACTACTAGGCTGTAACGTATGGAACAGGGACATGTTTAAGAGGGAGGGAGAAAGAGAGGCGCTTACTTTAGGTTACATTGGCAACATTTTCGCTAGCATATCAAGATTAAATTGTGTTAAAAGCATATCAAGATTAAATTCCGAACAAAAAAATGTTTCACTTTGCCATTTCACACATTTTAACCTAATATGGCGTTAAAGGGGTCATAGAATGCAAAACCGAGTTTACTTTGTCATAGATGAATAGCGATAGTTCAGTGGGTGAAATGGACATACAGAGAACTTCAAAATCCCACCGACACCTCCTTCCTATGCAAATCTCACAATTCGAAACTCCCGCCATAAAACGGGCGAATCCAAAAGAGGCTGCGAGTTTACGCAAACTCGCAGGTGGTACCTTATTTGGCTCTGGCCTGTACATTTGTCACGCCTCAAAATTTACATACAGACCAGCCCACTGGTGCTCTGAGCCCAGGAACGTGAATGGAGAGCGAAGATGAGACAAACACTAGTTTAGCTGCCTACTCGTTTACTTCCACAGGAATTATAAAGCAGACAGTTCTTCAAGGACATCGAAAATGAGCCACGGTCGTAAATGCAGTGTTCCAGGCTGAAACTTAGGCTACAAAGAAACCTGAGACTTAGTCTTCCAAGGATTCAAAAGTTCGAGGGGCATGGATAATGTTTTTCTACCAGAAGATCCCTCCGTTATTAATTTGCAACACATTTCACCGAAGTCAGTTTTCAAAACCTTGGACAGTTAAGCAGGATTTGCTAAGCTGCTATTACTGAAAAGAGGGGCTGTTCCGACCGTAAGGTCATCACAACCGCATGCTGTAAGTATTATTTTGTTGCTAAGCAGTTCTTAGCCATGCTAACGTGTATCTAGCAAGTAGAATGTGTGATTTAGTTCATTGGCAAGGCTATTTAATTTTCCTGTGTGTCATTCGGATAAAACCTGTGTTGTCATGTTAACCTACATTTTACTATGCATGTTTGTCGAGATCTCTGACAGGTTATGTTCTCAGCAAGATAGCTAACTGAAGCTGAGTAACACGATAGTTTGCTTGCTAGCTGTAATATAACCCATACCCATATAACACATACGTTTTTGACGTCAGAAGTGGAAACAACTTCACGTTATCAATTCAAATGATATCTAGTCGATATGTTGAAAACCGTGTTGTCTAGATACAATGGATTTATTTGCACGTTCTTATTTTATAACATTACAAGAACGGCAACATGACAAACGCAGCATGCCAAACAGATGCTCCAAGTGTGGCATCTTGCAGGGCTTAGAATATTAGCAAATGCTTTTGCTGTGAGTTAACAGCTTGGTGTGTGTGCATGCAAAAGTGACTTTCACTTGTGTTACAACATTTCTGTTGTTTGGTTTAGGTTTTATCTTGCAGCCATGCACTTCAATGAGAATGCCCCACAACGGAAGACAGCCAAGGAGAAACTATGTACAGACTTGCCAAATAATTTGTAAGTTTAATAAAATATATATTTTTATTACAAACAACAAATCAAAATGTGCAACAGTATAGGCACTAAAAAGAACTCGATTCACTCGATTCACACACAACAGGCTGTCTTAGACCTGATGCTACTGGTGTTGAAATCATCATCAGTACTGTAAACAAAGCACAATGTTCAGGGCCATACAATTTGTTTATTGTACAGTATACAGCCTACAATGCACTGTATTACAGTATCCAATATAAGTCCTCTTTCTTGTCCTCTTCGAGATCATCAAAGACCCTCTTCCTTATTGGGATGCCGTCCAGCGGATTCCTGTGCCCCAGGACTTGTGTGCTCAGCTTGACAGACCTTCCATGGAGGATGCTGTTGCTGAACATGTGTCACGGTTCAGTCGAAAAGGGGTCTGAATCCAACGTACTGCCCTGAAGTATCCGGAAGCTCCCTCCATATGCGTAGCACCACACATGAGAGGATCATGACACGGACGCTTCTTCTAAGGAAACCCCAGCTCCTGCTCACAAAAGACCTGTAGGCCAAGTCACTTCATTGCCTGCAACGAGAACAGGGTGGAAAAGCAATTTATTTTTTTTACTATTTATTTTATAATATATTTTACGTCAGTATCACTGGACGATTGTTGGAAAAAATAAATAAAATAAAGTTCATCATTTTGTGGTGTTGATCAAACTGTGTTTTTGCAATATGCTGAACCAATAATGAATGAGTATTGGTTAAAAATATTTTATTTATATACTGTAACTGCTAACACTTGTATCAGATTGTCCTCACCTTTCCATTCCTCTGATTCTCAAACGGCCGTGGTCAGCTCTGTAAATATTCATTGCATTTTGCAAAGAATATAGAGGCACAACGGATCGAGGCCATGATGGTCATTCAGGTCAGCTCCTCAGGAACCTGGGTCATTCTTTTAATAACCTGTAAAAACAAACATAATTTCCCTGCTGTTATTTCGTAATTTTGAATGAGCAGGTAGCACAAAGTAGCAAATGTCTCCAGTTTTAGTTACCAGAGTTGTAAGATCACATATACTACATGGAAAGAAGGTAATAATCTCAATCAGATGTCAGCAGGATAGTTACAAGATTACATTAGACCTACTGACTGTACCTACTATATTTTAAACAGTGATGTTTATAGGATTTTTGATTATTGTACTCTACTCCATTGTACTATGTAAATAAAATGATAAATAAAAGTGTTGAATTGAAACAAATTGGCCTAGTAATATTTTCGTTGACCTCGTTTCACTTCAGCCATAGGCTACAAACTGCACAGAGCTCCTGCCCAGCTAACTGGACGTCCCGTTGTAAGATCATACATTACTACATGGAAAGAAGGTAAAAATCTCGATAATCAGATGACTTAATCAGCAGGATAGTAGTTACACGAGTACTTAGACCTACTGACACAAACGTAATATTTTCATTGACGTGAGCAGTAGGCTACTCGTTTCACTTCAGTCATAACGTTATAGCCTACGAACTGCACAGAGCTCCTGCCCAGCTAACTGGACGTCCTGTTGTAAGATCATATATTACCACTACAATAATGTATGTAACTCCTAATCAGATGACCTATTCAGCAGGAGAACATACTTACTGACTAAAACGAGTACTTTCCTTGCAAGCAGCACTCCTTTCACTACAGCATAGCCTGAACTGCCCACGACTGGCTACGAACTTTTCAGCTAGCTTCTAAATGGACATCTTGACAAAAATTGCACAAGAGTACAAGTTGTAAAACATTTGTTTGTGTGCAAATTAATAACTTCTGTTGCTTACAATGCAAAAAACGAACCTAATACAATGTTTAGCTTAGTCTACGACACTAACGTGCAAATATTACAGCTAGCTAACTGGGCTATGTGTGGCAAACTCAAGTAAATGACAAAACTTACCACTCTGAAGTAGTCATTTCCAATCTATGGGCGACTGGTAGCTCCTCTATTTCAGATTCTTCCTCTGATTCAGGCTCAAATATGCTGTTCAACACCTGTCTCCATAGTGTTTCCACCTTGGCTGTTTCAGTGAGTGCTGTCGGCCATGTTTGCGTCTTTGCTCCGGAGCTTCGATCGTTGTAAACCAACCAATCAGCACGCAGGTTATCTAAATATTCATGAGCATACCATAAAAGGAAGAAAACCTCTCGTTTCATTCTAAGGCTTTTAACCAGGCTTGCATTAGGGCGCATAGAACAGCATATATGCCATTTTCAGCCCAACCAATGCTACACACCCTATTCAGAGACCTTAAGGACCAGCACAAAATACCCTATATCATCATTCTATCACCCCTTTAACTAAAAAGCATTATAGATTCAAAGCCAACTCTTAACATGGCTCAAATTTGACATTAACACGACTAACTTCTGATGGATGAAAATCAACATGGTGGTGGTTATGTCGCTAATTTGCGCACTTGCAGACTGCTGTTCATTTCTCCTTTGAGTTGTCAGATACATAATCTGTGAAGCCAAACAGTATTATGTTTTGGTATAAACGTAGAGCCTTCCATATTTGCAAGTTAGCATACCTTAGTCTGTCTCATTTGATCTGGCACTTGCTGTTGGTCTGTCGCGTCACTTGGTAACAATGACAGTTCGCTCGCGTGATGCATGCAACAGCACCTAAGCAGATTTTCTAAAATCGTAAAGTTAACTCCTTAATATCTATGAAAAAATAAAGTCATTTCATTTCACTCGAGTCCCCCATGTCTGGCAAACAGACACAATAGTGTGTAAGTAAAGTGGTGGATTAGCATTTTTGCCAAAGAGGTTCATTGTTGCATTTTCCAACTTTGGGACTTACACTACAGTTAATCTCCACAACACTATCCTATGTAAAGAAAATAAACTAGACATAAAATGCATTGGAAAGATAACTTTATTGCTAGTGTAAAAAGGGATACTAGTTCTGAGGATGTTTACAGATCTTTAACTACAGCTAGTCTGCTATAACCTGCATGAAACTACAACCATATGAAAGGTCAAGAGTAGAGAACAGCCAAGAGTAGAGAACATAAGGGACCGTTCGTTATTTATAAACGGGGTCACCGGAGGGATTTTGAGTGCTTCAATCAAAAGTTACATGACCCTCCCCTGCCTGCAAGAAAATTTTCAACGACCCTCCAGCAGTCTTTTCAAAAAAAGACATGACCCTACCCGGCCAAATGTCGATACCATACGCCCGCGCTATAGAGCGCTATGAAAACACATCGATTTAATACATCGCTATAGTTCACAACTCACCCTCTGCTTTCTGATCTTACACATCACACTTCACCAAGATGGTGGCCATTTCAGTAGATTTACTCACTAACATTGTTGTGGAAACACAATAAGCATGGAAACTAAATGCACACTTCCTGCAACTGCATTAGCCTACTTGAAATAATTTTCTCCTCTAGTAAGTATTCACATGAAATAAAACAATAAAACATTGAGACCATTAAACAAAGCACACTGGGTAATAACAAATTCAACACATGAACTTGTTGCTATGGACTCGTCTAGGCTTTCTCAGTCATTGTAAAGCTGCCGAAGCTGAACATTATCCAAAACTCAATTTCTCAGACTAGCGTCAATTTGGGAGCTTGCTACACTCCTTCCCCTGACCCCTTCTCAAATGACTTGAAAAGGCCGTTTGCACAATTTCACAAATAATCACAGGGACCGAAAAATACCTAACATGCCAACTTTTTCTGGGTTTAGGCCAGGGGTGGGCAAACTTTTTGGCTCAAGGGCCACATTGGGTTTTGAAAATTGGCCGGCGGGCCACACAAATCCCCCCCCCCCCCCCACCCCACGACGACACACGCCTAAAAAAATACATTTTTTATAGCCTATAATTTAGTATGAAAAGTATTTGTTTTAAAATACTGCTAATTTGTTTTAAAAATACTGCTAATTTTATGCTGTTTAACAAATGTATAAATTGTACACTATCGCTTTAAGACAGTCGCTTTAATTCACGTTTATTTCTCAATGATCTTCTGCCTGCTCCACTATGGCTAGTGCTGTACCTACGGCTGGGCCCTCTCACAGTTTTTAAATGGTCAGTAGTGGGAACTACTGTTGCCTTCATGATTTCCTTTTAAAACTTTCTTATAAGGAGGAGATATCAATTATCAACAATCACAAGCCAGCTGGAACTTGCGGCTCTCTCTCCCTCTCGTGAGTGCAGACGCGTTCCCAATTAAATGGATTGCATATGTTCACGTTAGATCTGCTGCAAAGGAGATAACTAAGAGTTAACTTAGTTTAACATGATGTTATCTCTATTTAACATGATGTTTTGACATTGACATTGTAAACGTTATCTAAGGAGAGTGAAAAGCAGTTTGCAGTAAAGCTAACCAACGTCTATCGGAGGAAAAAAATAGCGAGCAGCCTGATAACTAGCCTAAATGAAATGCTCGGCGGGCCGGATGAAAGTGCTTGGCGGGCCGGATCCGGCCCGCGGGCCGTAGTTTGCCCATCCCTGGTTTAGGCATATCATTTTGTCTTGCCGTTTTAATATTTTCCCGTAGAATATCCCACATTACTGTAATACTCTCATAACATTAGTCCTGCATTCTGGCCTGTCTCTGTGTTGTCCTGTTGTTACCCCTTGCCCTTCCAGAGAAACGGATGTATTCAAATCATCGTTTTGCTTGCTTGAATGCGAACTCAGAGTGATGTTAACCTACACTAGGCCTATTTAAGTTAACGACGTGGTTGTCGTGAGCACGATTCATTGGCGCTTGCAGTGTTCGGCCGTAGGCTATGTCTACGTGCGCACCTGCCAGACTAAGAGCCAAAGAAATCCCCCTGTATATTCACTCCAAGTTGGCCTACCATAACTTACCAACTCTAGCCTACACTGTAGACCGTAAACTGGCTATTTATATGACAGGGCTCTACAGTGCGCCCATTTCACTCGCACATGCGAGTAAAAATGATGGCGTGCGAGTGCAAAAAAATATTTAGGCGCACTGGTGCGAATGACTTCTAACCATGTCAATGTTTGTCTACAAAATACACCGCAACATCGAGAAACATTACTGGTGCAAACCATAGAATCACGTCGCGAATGCAGCATAAAAACTACACCTCCCATCAACGTTGGCATTTTCGCGTTGTGACTCGCTAGACGCTTCTATCAAATCCAAGAGCGCGCAGAAAAAGTGGAAAGTTAGACTAGCCAGCCAAGATGCAAAGATTGAAGAAATTAGTTCTTCTATCCACCGAATTCATCGGATATAGGAGGAACAGGATGAGATTCTGAGAATGCAGTGAGAGAAGGAAAGGTAACCTAACATGCCTTTTAGCCCAGTTGACGTATTGGCTGCAATATGCAAAATATAGCTGTAGCGAACAGGCACAAAAGTAGCCTCCCATAATACTCCCATTTTATTTTAAAGGTAGAACGCTACTGACAACTCCAGGCTTCCACGTATTCTTGTTTGTTTACACTGAAGCTGAAGTAGGCCTAACGTTTGCCTAACTGCCCCCATCAATGCAGATATTTCAAATAAAAAATAAAAGTATAAAAAAATATATATATCCTTGATTAGACTATGTTGGGTTTTGTGGAAGAGCAAATGGACTGTTTTAGTAGTAGTATTCATTATGCAGTCAGATAGGTTACCATAGGCATGTTTGGATTAGCTACAGATGGATTCACAAATAAATAAATTAGCCTACATTTGGCAGGATACTTGATATACTATATTTTTTTTGCAAACAACAAAAACAGAAAGGATGGAGACAGCAAAGCTAGAGATGGGCAGGAACAAGGTCAATTGGTTGAAAATGCTTGTCAAAACGTTAGGAGCTGGATGTGTGGATGAATGAAGCACAAGTATGCTTTATAAGCATGCACACTGTTTAAAGTTAGGCTAGGCTACACGGTAAACTACAAGTAAACCAAAGTTAGCTTTTTTAGGGCTGGATAAAGTTGACCAAATGGATATAGGCTGTTAGGCGTGAATAAAGTAGGCTACTTTGTTGCTCCAACCCTTCCAACGTTAATGGGGACGGATGTTGACATTTTCCGTATTTTGCGTGAGAAACCCGTATATTCATTGTTCAATGTTGACAGAGCTATGGAATGAAAGAGAACGTTATATGGCGACAGAAATCAACAATCAAACAAGCCACTTTGATTTTTTGCTGTTTTCATTAATACAAAAGATGGGTGACCCCCCTCCTAGACAAAAATGAAAGGAGGTCTGTGGTGATGCAGGAATCTGTATCAAGCTTTTATAGGTTACCACTGCCCTGGCTAGTTCCATCCACATTGCCAAAGGTCATGTTATATAAAAAATAATAGCTCGGGTATAGGAAGTCTCAAAGCCTCATCAATTCATTTCTTACTCACTGTAAAACCTAACAGCTATCCTTACTTTTAAATGTGTAGTTGGTATAACTCAATTTTGGTCTTTTGTTGATTTCGTTTTTTGATGCGCCTAAAATCAGTGTAATTTAATGTTGAGGTGGAAAAGTAAACATGATCATTTAAATTAAGTACACCATACTTTCAATGGCTGAAGTTGTGCTACACTGTGAAGTAAGTTAGTTAACCTTACTTAACCTATTAGTTAACCTTACTTTAAAAAGCATGCAAAACGATTGCCTTGAAATTACAGACTAATTTGGAATAGTAATTGCAAGTTGTGCAAACAAATGCTTACTTACTGTAGTTTAGTGCACTTACACTACTGAGAATTCCTATTTCACCCAACTAGGTCATTACAAGTAAAGTATTAACAAACTAACTTTACAGTGTAGTACAAACTTCAGCAATTCAAGTATAGTTTAACACCATTCAGCCTGTCAGATTGAGAGACAAGCTTGTGCAGATGGGTAGCCTGACGAGCCAGACCCACATTAAAATGTAGGGTCTGGGCAGTGGGCACTCTGCTCAGTCCGAGGGGCGGGATAATCGGTTGTCTTTCAAATTCCCTCTGCACGCAATAGGACAGCGCTATGAGTCCCATGCGTTTCCCACCAGCGGAGCTAGTTGGCTAGTTCAAACTTTTGCCAACTTAATAAAAGCTTAACTCGTGCCACACTGTTCGCCAACAGCAACATCAATCTTATTTGTTTTCAAGTAGCAGGGAATTCAAGCTAAACCGTTGCAACTCTGCCACCAGAAGTTACATTTTTCGAGCTCACAAGCCAACGGAGAGTTGCTAGACTAGCCCTGGGTGCTAGGGTGTGTCTAGATTTCTAGGCTAGCAGATGGGGGTAGGGTTGCCACATGCACTGGATTCCCGGGATTGTTCTCTTTTTTTAATGACTGTCCCGGATAATTACATTATTACCTACTGTAGCAACTGCCGCGCAACCACAGACCCAGACCCCACTTTGTAGTTACTCACGCCTGTCCTAGTTGCTCTGTAGGCTAATATAGAAAGGGACAGCAGCAAAGCGTGTGTGTGTCTGCGTCAACGAGTGCATCAGGGCAAATATATAGGTAAGAAACTATAGGAAATGTTTCAACATTGTATTCACCACGCGCATCACGCACAAGGGCACCAAGGGACAGAGGGGGTACCAAAATGTAGCCAATAAATGGCTTTACTGCTAACTGCTTTTCTCTCTTCGAGAATGTTTACTATAAAAATGCACCAACTTTGAGTTACATGTCAGGATGATCATGCAGCAGCATCTAACTTGAACGTTACTTAATTAATTGGAAAACGCATCTTGAGTGCGCACTAGAGAGAGAGAGCGATAGGCTGGCAGGTTCCAGCTGTCATTGTTGATATCCCCTTTTAATATATGAAACTTATGCAACAATTACGCTTGCAAAAATTTAATATTATGCATAGTATGGTTAATATTGTTGTCAATGTGGCACAAACAAACAAGGCTAGAGTTTAGCCTTAGCCTTATATCTTACAAGAGCTGGTGAAAGGGTTTTATGAGAAAGCTTGTTTTATGAGTTAGACTGAGCGACCTTAAAGTGACAATGTACCATATTATTCTTAATATTTCTAACTTTATGATATTTATATATATATATCAAATGTGGCAAGCCTAGATAGGGGTTGATGCTCACCTGGTATCCTGGATCACAGACTACCTGACAGAGACCACAGTTGGTCAGGTTGAAGGACTGCTTCTCAGAGACTGTGATCAGCAGCCCCGGAGCGCCTCCGGGGGACTGTGCTTTCACCAGTCCTGTCCACCCTGTACACTTCTGACTTCAGCTACAACTCTGAGTCATGCCACATGCAGAAGTTTTTGGACGACACTGCAATTGTGGGGTGTATCAGGGATGGACAGGAGGATGAGTACAGGAACCTGGTGGATGACTTTGTGCAATGGTGCAGGCTCAACCATTTGCAGCTGAATGCCGTAAAGACCAAGGTGGTGGATTTCAGGAGATCTAAGTCACCTATGCTGCCAGTCTCCATTGAAGGGGCCAATGTGGAGGTGGTCAGCACATATAAGTACCTGGAGATACACATGGACACTGAACTGGACTGGTCAGCCAACACAGATGCGCTGTATCAGAAAGGGTAGAGTCGTCTTTACCAGAGGAGGCTGTGGTCATTCAATGTCTGCAGTAAGCTCCTCTGGATGCTTTAGTCATTGCCCGTGTCCTCTTTTATGCTGTGGTGTGCTGGGGAGGCAGCATTAAGAAGAGGGACGCTGGGCGACTGAACAGGGGGTCGTTTCTAGAAAAGTTAGCAACGACGTTGCTCAACCACCATGGTACGACGCAACTTGCGACCAAATAACGACATTGTTACACCTGTTTCCAGAAAGCATCGTACCTGTGTCGCAATTCGCTACCTCCGACGTTCGAACACTGTAGTTCCAACGACCAGGGTTGGGTAGTAACGGATTACATGTAATCTGGATTAGGTAATCAGATTACAAAAATCAAGTAACTATAATCAGCCCAGATTACAATAGAAAAATTGTGTAATCAGATTACAGTTACATTGTTGGGGATTACCTGATTACATTTTATTATGCAAGCAATGCAACTTTTTTTTTTTTTTTTTTTTTTTTTTTTTTTTAAAGTATATTTTTTGGGCTTTTTATGCCTTTAATTAGATAGGACAGTGGAGACTGACAGGAAGTGAGTGGGAGAGAGAGTCGGGGTGGGATCCGGAAAGGACCACGGGGCGGGAATCGAACCCGGGTCGCCGGCGTACGGTGCAGGTGCCCCAGCCAGTCGCGCCACTGCTGGGGCCACAATGCAACTTTTTAATGATAGCCTAGTTATCTTTTAATTCGACAAGCTTTGGGCTTGCCGGTTCGATCCCCGACCAGTAGAAAAAATGTGGGCGGGGGAAGTGGTTGAGCACTGCTCTCCCATGCCCACATCCACGGCTGAAGTGCCCTTGAGTAAGGCACCTAACCCCTCATTGATCCCCGAGTGCCGTTGTAGCAGACAGCTCACTGCTCCGGGTTGGTGTGTGCTTCACCTCACTGTGTGCTCATTGTGTGCTTCACCTCACTGTGTGTTCACTGTGCTTCACTAATTCGCGGATTGAGAAACCAAATTTCCCTCACGGGATCAAAACTAACTTATTTACTATTGGGGCAGGTCTCTTGGCACACTGCCTGATCTTTTCCTCCTAATCTTAATGTAGCCTCTTGTTTTAGTGTTACCGTTTACTTTGAGAAAGTCACCAGGTCCCCCTGGTTGAAAAACATCCCAAAGGAATCATTTTCTCACCCCCACAATTTAAATGGACATTCAATCTCAGGCCATGTCCCTGGGTCAAAAAAATCCAGCAAAAGCTAAATTCATTGTCCAGGTGTGCCCCTATAAAGGTTAAGCTGAGTTGTGCATGTTTGGAGAATAGTGATCCATGATCACATCCATGATGACTATGGGCCCTATCATGACATTCTAAAGTGCATCGTCACTCGTCAAAAGTCTATTCAAATTTAGTAGGATGTCCAGTTCACATTGGGAGGGGTTTCGTTCTCAAAAGTGGAGCGCATGGCGTAACAAGGTGTTCCTAGGTCTTTTAATCAGTCATATGGGTGTGTTTGGGGCGTAACATCATTTTAAACCAATGAGAATGACATCTGTCATTCCCTTTAACGGCGCAACGCGCGATATGTCAAATAAATGCATCGGTATTTTGGCATTCAACGGCGCATTTGAAGGAGGCTGCTTGCAAGACCGTATGGAATAGTCATTCTTAAACCATGCTTTACTAAAACCTAGCATAGCCTTCACGCATTTGCACTCGTCTATTATTTGAACTCATTGGCAAAGTGAAACTAACTTCACCAAGGAGTCAGTCAACGACAAGACAGTTATATGCAGTTACTTTCACTATTGACTGACAATGGGTTACCATAGAAAACATAGGCTGGAAAAAGCAACACTTACCCTAATGTTGCTCAAATGACTAAATAAAACAACATTTATCCTGCAGAGGAGTTGCTTATATCTCGTGACAGTGCGTCTTCAGCTGTGCTCCATACTTGTCTCTCGCCTCTCCCCTAATCACTTTTAACCGTCATTACCAATTTGCAAATGATGGTGAATAACTACTCATCATGAGATGTACAGTATTTCGTAATATCTTTATTCTAATTATTTTTACCATTGTAATCGTGCAATTTGTAATGCTTTGCATGGACGTGCGCTGGTGTGCGTTCATGAATGATAGAAGGATGGTGCGTGCACCTGCCAATATGACTGTTGACATGCGCTCTTAAAATAGCATATGAACAACTCGCCATTGACTTCTGACCAGGTTTAGGTGGTGTATGATAGCGATTTTTAGACAATGCGCCAGGTCCCTCCCTAGGTTGTTAATTGCCACACCCCTGGGCGCAATGCTTAAAAAATAAAGGTGCAAAATAACGAATTCAACTTCGCGCCGGTGAATAACGAACTTTACGCCATGCGCTGGTGACCGAAAATACAGCCCTAAGTGATCAATTTTGGGATGGGGAAAATTTCAACCACCAAAATACCACCCCCAAAGTGGAGAATAGCTATAGAAATGTATTAGTTTTCAGACAATGGGACCTGGTGACCTCAAAGTAAATGGTAACACTAAAACAAGGGGCTACATTAAGATTTTTGGAAGAAAAGATCAGTTAATTCACACAGGAATGCTTTACTCAGAGCAAAGAGATTTCTTAGATGTAATGAAATAATAAACAGAAAAATAGAATGAGAATTCTTTCATCAATTCAGTGGTGGTGTCTTTTACTTAGGGGACATATTTATTGAAGTAATCTAAAAGTAATCCTAAAGTAATCAGATTACGTTACATGTTTTTGGTAATCCTGATTACGTTACTGATTACAAAAATTGCCATGTAATTTGTAGTCAGTAATGGATTACATTTCAAAGTAATCTGACCCAACCCTGCCAACGACGTTGTTGATGATGCAGCGATAGATATCATTGGTGAAAACAGTGGCAACGTGTAATACCCCACCCCCTATGTTGACATTTTTCTCATTTAAACTGAGTGATTAATGCTGGCATTGTCATTATCATCTGCAAAAATCTAAACCTATTAATTGCAAGTATATAAAACGTTTTACTGAAGCCGACCAATATGTGCCATTATTTGTGTTAAATATCTATGTTGGAAAAAATATATAGTCTGGACGAATGTCTGGGTATCACAAAAGTTATCAATTGTCTCGTGGCTTAACGGCAACGCATCAGTGCACTACGCGATTTAATCTACGTGTCACACTAGTTCACCTGCAGGTAGCGAGAAGCAAGAGGACAATCTCACATCATAAGAAAATCAAACCTACAACGTTGGGATAATAAGTCATCTGCTTTAGCCACTACACCATTTATCACTACTGTTATAAGGGTCTGGGAAGATTATAATACTAAAAGCAAGGCAATACTTGAATTAACATAAATAGCAAGAATGAGCCAAGTAGGGGAGTCAGTGTCTTAATCAAAATTAAGCTACAGGATAGATCAATCATTGAGTCACGAGATAAACATCCACTTCGCAATTTTTGGTTAGGCGGTTGTGATTTTTGGTTAGGCGCTCCGGACACCAACATGAACTACCAAGGAACGACACAAGTGCGACTGCCTAGGGGCAGTAGTTCAAACGACCAAACTTTGCGTCCTTGTTTGCAAATGAGAGTTCGAACTACCCTTTCTAGAAACACCAAATCCAAGAACGATGGAGCGAACTACCAAGGTTGCGACGCAAGTTAGCAAACGATGCTTTCTAGAAACGACCCCCAGGCTGGTATAAGAAAGCTGACATTGTTGGCATTGAGCTGAAGTCACTCACAACAACTGCAGAGAAACGGACCATGAGCACGATGCTGGTGATCATGGTCAATGACCTCCACCCACTACACAGCACGCTCAATAAACAGAGGAGCATGTTCAGTGGCAGACTTCTGTCACTGTCATGCTCAACAGACATGTTGAGGAGGTCCTTTGTCCCCAGGGCCATCCAACTTTGCACAAAAGGGGAGGGGAGAAATGGACTTTTCAGCATGAGCCTGTCTCTCTCAGCCCCTACCACCATATCACCATTATGTCACTTTGCCTGCTGTCCACCTGACTGTTTTACAGGCTACATTAGCCCTCCTACACAATCTGGACTATGGTCATAACATATTATATTTACATTCTATTATATTTACATTCTTGTCTTTTCATAGTCATAGTTAATATTTAATATTAAGCTATTGCGCTTCCTGCACCGTTTCGCACTACCATCACTGTACACACTCAACCATAGCACGTATCATGGTCAAGGCATCACATGGTCAGTCCATACCACACCTTTGTAATCACTTTACATGCTCTTTACATTTTTACATTTCTGTGAGTGATTTTTATGTATGTGATATCTACAGTATATGTCTATCTATCTATCTATCTATCTATCTGTTTACTTGACTGTTTACTTTTCCACCTCAGTATCACTCATTTTAGGCAGGTAATCTCAACAAAAGACAGAAACTGAATTCTACTTACGAAAATTGTTAAGGAAAGCTATTATGTTTACAGTATATGTGCTTTCTAGCACACCAGTGTTGGGAGTAATGCGTAAAATTGGGTAATATTTTACTCGGTACAAACTTCAGTAACGCGCGTTACAATGCATTTTAACCAAAAATTAAGCAGTGTTTTGTTTTGATACATATTCGCAAACACCACCGCAAGAACAACAGAGGAGAAAAAATCCGCGCAAAATAGTAGAACGTTATCTCCTGATACTGGTTGAAGATGACTGTGGCTGCAGTGGACTCTATTTGCGGGATGGACATAAGCCTATGCTCAGAGACAAGGATATGAAGAACATAATAGTTAGTGCACATTGTGCGAAACCGAAAGATCTCACTATGCCTCGCGAGTCATTTAATGAAACATCTAAAGTGGTGCCATGCTAATCTTTTTGATTCTTGATTAAACACAAACTTCTAGTGCATGTCAGCTTTGAGCTGTGAACTTGAATTCACAATTGAACTTAAAGAGAATAAAGGGATAGAAATGCAGAAAAAGATTGTGTAGCCTGGCAGTGCCACCGCTCCCACCACGCGCATCACGCACTTTGCGTAGGGCACCAAAGGACAGAGGGGGCACCCACATGTAACCAATGAATAGTAGCTTTACTGCAAACTGCATTTCACTCTTCATCAATAGCGTTTACAATGTCACAATGCACTAACACCATGGTACATGCAAGTTTGATACTTTTTGGGTTCTCTCAATCTCCACCACGTAGTGCTAGAATGGAATTGGTGGGTCTTCAATAATTCGTTTTCCAAGCATTTACATGAAGCACATGATATGCCGAGTTGACAAAAAAATAATCCATTCAGATAGCTAGGTGGATACCAGGCTCATAATTCACTTTTATTTGCAAAACAAAATGTGAAGCAACATGTTATTGCATACTTTCCAAAGCAATGAAGGCTGCTTAAAACAACTTAACATTGTGCATATTATTGTTAATATTGTGCTATCAATGTAACTCAACAAACAAGGCTTGTAAACAAGAGCTGGCAAAAAGGCATTATGAGAACGTAAAGATCAATGCTCTTAAAGTGACAGTGCACCATTTATAAGAAAACAGCATGAATGTTTAAAAACACACAGTAATGGTCTGTAAATAATAGGCATTTTATTTTACTTTAGGTTTTTGAGTTATCATTTAAATGTCACTCACTCAAAACCACTCACTTAGGGCACCAAAATGGTCAGTAGGCAACCATCTTGACATGTCTTTTTAAAGGAACCGTATGTAAGAAATGTATTTCAATTAATCATAAATGGCCCTGATATGTCACTAGACATTAAGAAATCATGTTATTTCAAATACTTATATCACTGACAACAGTAGTCTGGCCAAGATATTGTCATTTAAAAAGTGGAGTTGCAGCCCTCAACTGATATTGATGTTGTCATGTTGTGTTTTGGCCTGATGCGCCACCCTCCACCTATCTACTAATCACAAAGTCAGTAGTGTTTCGGCATCCGTGTTGCCAGCTCTGCCAGTCAGAGGGGAGGGGAGGGGAAGGGGATACATCGCTCTACAGTAGTTTGAAAGTGATTGCAGTACCAGTTTTGGCCACAATCTTACATACATTTCTTTATGCTTTGATTTACAATATAGTAGGCTCTTTATTGATTTTAATGAGCAGACCTAGGCCTTAGAGTTACAGTATTTATATCACAATTTACCAGACTTTGACCTTTTATCGGTTTTTAACAAAATTCTGACTATGATTGAGCGTAATAAACTGCATTTCGAATGGCAAATCCATATTTCCAGATATTTTGGTGAAAGTAACTTAAAAGTAATGCAATAGTAGTGTAATGCCTTACAATTCAGAGACAGTAATATTATAATGTAACAAATTACTTTGAAATGATAGTAATAAGTAATGCATAATACATTTCGATTTTGAAGTAACTTGCCCAACACTGTAGCACACAAATACAAACAAATTCCCCCTGCTTAAGCGAGATCAACAGCTTTACCTGAAAATGGCTTCATAAATAACTACAAGCTCTGATCCGTGTTTAGTTTGGGAGGGGCAGTAATTAAAGCTCAGCGTTAATCCTGTTTCCTGTGTCCACTACAGCAGGCATAATAAACACAGTCTAACCTTCCCTCCATCGATTTGCATTGCGAGTGCAGATAAACCGCGGCCTTAATTAAGAGCCCAAAATGAGGCCTGGGGAACATCTAGGTCAGTGTGTGTGTGTGTGTGTGTGTGTGTGTTTTCATTGGGAGGGGTATTGTAATATGGAGTGAAGGTCTATGCAAATGCAGTTATAAGATATGATCTATGATTACCTCTCCCACTCTGAAACAGATACCCTTCACTGTCCCAAACACACACACACACACACACGACCTTGAATCTGTACACAAGTTATCTCCCCTGAATGACGGCACAGTGTTGGCTAATTTAATCATTCTCTTCACTCCTCTTCACACTGTTCAATATTTCATCAAAGCTTTTATCTCAGCCCCCACCTCTCTCTCTCTTTCTCTCTCTCTCTTTCAATCTCCCTCTTTCTCTCTCTCTCTCTCTCTCTCTCTCTCTCTCTCTCTCTCTCTCTCTCTCCATGTGTTTTTCTCTTATTGTGGCTCTTGCGGTGCCACCACTCTTTATCACTGTGCCCTGCCAGTCTTGCCAATGCCACGTTGGACGACTCTGTTCTCCTGCTGGGCTGATGGGGCTCTTTTATTGGCCCCCTCCTACTCCTTAATGATAGATGGACCTCCTGTGGGTGTGTGTGTGAGTGTCTGTGTGTGTGTGTGTTCACTCTGCACTGCCACACAAATGCCATCTGCTCTCCTGAATGCCAAATGAATGGTGCCACCTCTCAGCAGCCAAGGAGACCTGAGCTGTGGAGCACCAGGGGGCAAGATCACACACACACACACACACACGGCAAGATCATAGGGGGAACTGAGTACTCATATAGGATTAGAACACATACACACACAATCACACACACACACACAGGTATAGTCCACATTGTGGTTGAATGCATAAATAGGAGAGATTTTCAGAAATGGAATTAATATAGCCTGACGTAACCATACTAAATTCTATTCAGCATGTGAGTCTGATACTGCTTGCATTGGGACGCGATTATGTGGCGTTTCAATCGATAACGTGAATCCTGCAGGGAGAACAGCCAAAACATCCTCCTTCTCCAATAAATGCCCTGATCGCTGTTTTCTGTTTGTTTTTTAAGGGTAATGTGTTGTCAATATGTTGTATAGCAGGCAGGATAGCGACATCTAAACATATCTATGGTATATACAGTACATATCTATGGTATATACTATGGTATATACAGTACATATCTATGGTTGCTCATCTATCCATCATATAAAGCCCGCCCTGATGATTTGATTGGTCCACACAGTTCTCAAGTTCATAGAAGCTTTTCAATAGAAGTCCAGATCAAATTTCCCGACCTCAAATTTTGTGGGTAGGGTTCAATTGCATGCTGGTTTCCAGGCTAGATTTAATTTGTCAAAAGCAACAATTTTTTTTTGTTTGCCACATCATCTGCTTCCTTTTGTACGTAGGTGTAAACGTCTACGTTTGTTTATAGCTGTGCAAATGGCTTGAGTATTTGTGTAGGGAAGCAGACCGCCCCCTGCATTATCTCTGTGTTTGATGGCTGTGATCTTGTTAGCACGTACTGTATTATTGCCTGATGGCTCAACTTTTGATTGCCTGTAATGCCGACACCATTTGATCCCATTCTACTGGGCCTATTATAGCGCGCACATCATTACTATAAGGGGCATAGCGTCATCATTACTATAAGAGGCATAGCGTCATCATTACTATAAGGGGCATAGCGTGCACATCATTACTATAAGGGGCATAGCATCATCATTACTATAAGGGGCATAGCGTGCACATCATTACTATAAGGGGCATAGCGTCATCATTACTATAAGGGGCATAGTGTGCACATCATTACTATAAGGGGCATAGCGTCATCATTACTATAAGGGGCATAGCGTCATCATTACTATAAAGGGGCATAGCGTCATCATTACTATAAGGGGCATAGCGCCATCATTACTATAAGGGGCATAGCGTCATCATTACTATAAGGGGCATAGCGTCATCATTACTATAAGGGGCATAGCGTGCACATCATTACTATAAGGGGCATAGCGTCATCATTACTATAAGGGGCATAGCGTCATCATTACTATAAGGGGCATAGCCTCCTCTCTCACTCCCTCCTTTCTCTCACTCCCTTATTTTCTTTCTCTCCCTCTCCATCACCCCCTCTCTCACTCCCTCCTCTCTTTCCCTCCCTCTCCATCACTCTACTCTCTCACTCCCTCTCTTTCCCTCCCTCTCCATCACTCTACTCTCTCACTCCCTCTCTTTCCCTCCCTCTCCATCACTCTACTCTCTCACTCCCTCTCTTTCCCTCCCTCTCCATCACTGTACTCTCTCACTCCCTCTCTTTCCCTCCCTCTCCATCACTCTACTCTCTCACTCCCTTCTTTCTCTTTTTCTTCATTGACTCCTTTCCTCTCTCTACTCTGCTCTACTGCTTTTTCCATTTCTCAACAAAATGTAACACGGCCAATTTCAGCTGTCTGCCCGCAAAAAGCCCATATATGTTAACTACAAACCATAAACTTACCATACTGTGACAGTGCACTAGGGTGTGTTAGTGTGTGTGTATGTGTGTGTGTGTGTGTGTGCGTGTGTGTGTGTGTGTGTGTGTGTGTTTTATAGGGCTCCTGGAAGGCTGAAATATATACTGCTTCAGCTGCTGGTCTGATAGTTGCTGAAGAACAGGGTCAGGGAGAGTTTGATGGGACTTTTTATGTAGCAACAGACAGTATTATGACACCAATGGCCCTGTAAGCGTGTGTGTGTGTGTTTGTGTGTCTATGTGTGTGTGTGTGTGTGTGTCTATGTGTGTGTGTGTGTTTGTGTGTGTCTATGTGTGTGTGTGTGTGTGTCGCTCTAATTACGATGGACTGCATGTGTGATGAAGCCTACAAAAGGCTGAAATGATGTTGGCATCCTCTGTAGTGCCTAATTTACAGGAAATCAGAAGGGGGGGTTGTGAGCCCTGAGACACTGTCAGACACCAACACCACCACAATTACTCTCTGTTTTTGAGAGAGAGAGGGGGAGGGAGCTCTATACACATGGCAGTTTTGAACTGGCTAATGATTCTGTGGTTAATTAGTGGCATCACTGAGTTGATGGAGTCAGAAGACTGTTTGAGATGAACAGGAACAGGGTGTCTCTTTGGTCACGTGGGAAACTGAGATGCCAGTCAAACCATTTCCACAGGCCTTTATACCCAACAGGAAAAAATGGATGCAGAAATTGGGGCATAGACTTTTGGGGCAGCCGTGGCACGGCTGAAGTGCCCTTGAGCAAGGCACCTAACCCCTCACTGCTCCCCGAGCGCCACCGTTGTAGCAGGCAGCTCACTGCCCCGGGATTAGTGTGTGCTTCACCTCACTGTGTGTTCACTGTGTGCTGAGTGTGTTTCACTAATTCACAGATTGGGATAAATGCAGAGACCAAATTTCCATCACGGGATCAAAAGAGTATATATACTTATACTATATATATATAATTGCTAAATACATTAAGCCAAGGCAAGCTGATACTGTGCACTTGAGGTCGGATTTTAGCCCAAATTCAGGCGGACCTCAGTAAGTCGAATTCCCATTGAATGTGTTGCCCAGTTAGAGCAGGCTCACAACGCCAGAGTAGAACATGGAAACATCAATGTCAATCAACGTCAATAATAATAATAATAATAATAATAATAATAAAAATAATAATAATAATGCTTTTACCCACTATACAGTGTATTTCAGCCTCTCCCATCAGGCCGCAGGTACAAAATGCCTGTTTGTAAAACTAAAAGATACAGAGGCAGTTTTGTTCCCTCAGCTATTAGAATTAGAATTAGCACTTAGCTACTGTTAGATTAGGCTACACACTAACTTATTGACTGCACAGCCCTCTTAATCTTAATGTATTTATTTATTTAATCTAGTTTAGCTCTTGTATCTGCTATGATTACTTTTATTTAGCATTTTTATCTACTGAATTTTGATACTAATAATATTCATGTAGTATGAATATTATTATTCATGTGAATGTCAATAATAATAATAATGTTATTATTATTATCATTATTATTCTGTGTTATTACCATGTGTAGAAATACTTTCACAAACCACTATTTGTGTAGGCTGTGCTTTCTTTTGGCCCAATATGAAATGAGGCAATCTCCCCAGCAAACACAAACACAAAATCACAGATTATGCAGTAAAGTGGAAATTTTGATAAGGGTTGGGATCAAAACAATGTTTTCCCCAAATAAATTCCAATTATAGGCAATCACCATGTTCAGAATGCTTAGAGCGATCAATTAAAAGTTTGTCGAGGTGAACTGACAACAGTAATTTCTGTAGTTTACAGATGGCCATATTAGACAGAGAGAGAGAGAGAGAGGAAGACAGGGTGGAGAAATTCAACAGAATAAACCCCATAATTACAAAATAATTCCCAAGTACCAGGTGGTTTCACTTAGACAATCATTTAGGCTACCATGCAATTAAAAACACCTATAATTAGCATATCTGTGCTAATTAGGTGTAATGCTGAGTACTGGTCTCCATTTCCATCGCCATGACTTTGAATAATAATAATTAAAAAAAAAAAAATCAGAAAATCATTTTCATCCTTAGGGAGACAGGAAATCATTTTCATCATTAGGGAGATAGGATCTGTTTGAAAGTGGTTCCACAGGGAGATGCAGATGACAGAAGTCGTGGAAACTTCCAGAACCCTCCAGAGAGTTCCGTGTGCTTCTCATTTCAGCTCCTAATGAAGACTTGTGTGCTTCTCATTTCAGCTCCTAATGAAGACTTGTGTGAGGAGAGGAGACACTGGAAACTCCATGACTGTTTTAAGGTGGGGGGGGGGGGGGGGGGCAGCGTAAAGGCCTGCTTGAGAGCTCCTATCAGAAATGCCAAGAGAGCCCCATCCCACATCACGAGATCCCCCATCTGGAAACGTGCAATCAGCCGTCTTCTGCCATCTGCTCTCAGTGGAGAACATCTCAGCTGTTCTTTTCCTTGAGTGGCCTTCACAGCCTTCAGAGCGGCCACCATGGGTCCATCTCAGGCCAGCTCCACGCTGCTAACAGAACTCTGCCCACATGGTACATACGGCCCTCGGCCCGTAGAGGAAGCGCCAGTGGGCAGTGCCGTGGCCTCAGGCCTCCGCGGAGCTTTTGTGTGGGCAGAACAATAGATGTGGGGGAAAGGCTGGAAGGCCTCTTTAGCTGCTATGTGGGGTCTGCTGAGAGCTGTGCTTCCTGCTGAATGTGCTGGGTTAAAATGTGCTGGGTTAAAATGTGGGGGGAAGAAGCATTGCAATCAACCTACCACCATGCTGCTCTGCTGAATGCGCTGGGTGGGGGAAAGAAGCATTGCAATCAACCTACCACCATGCTGCTGGGCTGTTGCCTAGAAACCGTGTTCTTTTGCCCGCCCCCCCTTTTTCTAATGCCCCTCATCAGAGAGCAGGTGATGGGTGCAGGAGCAGATTTGACTTGGTGCCCCTGAGGCAGTTAAGGGTGAAAATGTGAACTCTAAAGAGGTGTAAGAACAGTGTAAAATGGATCTGCTGTTAATTAGGAGGAAATGAAAAGATCTCCAGGAGAGGTTCATGCTAATGAAGGAATCTGTTCTCTCACTAATGGCACACACTGTCCAGAGACTGTAGAATTAAAGGGGTCTGCAAGGTGGTGGTGGAACCTGGAAGACAACTGGTAAATTCAATGTATTCCCAGGCATTTTGCCCAGGGTTTGGGTTCTACAAACACCCCTTCCGTTGCATAACCACCACCTTGAGGATGTGCATCGATCAAGATCAAGTTATGAACAATGCTTGGGCATCTATACATAACAGATCGAAATGCATACACAATGAAATGTATTTATAGTCAACTCTGTCCACCGGTCACACAGTGATGACACAGCAAAAAGCTATATCATATCTGTGCCATTACTGCATTGATATTTACAACAAACAACAAACAAACTTGGAATATTCAGAACTAAAATGAAACATGAATGAATCAACATATGACTTTAACACAACATAAACACACACACACAACAGACACACACACACACACACAGACACTTTGAATTACAACCCAGATAACGAGCCCTCTGATCCGGCCTCTCAGCGCCACTCCACCTCCGTGTGTGAGGTCAAGGCCTCTCTCAGTGCCAATTAGGCGGGTACCAGCTCACCCACAGCACGCCATGGCCCCTAATAAGCAGGCGCGTGTGAAGGCACCCGGTCCTGCCACCTCCCCAGTACGTCCTGCCACCTCCCCAGTACCTCACGTCCAGCTGAGGTGAAAATAGGCAGCAGTCACCGAGAAGAGACAAAAATAACACCAGCCAACATGGAGATGGAGATGGAGATGGTGATGACTTGAACTACTGTCAAAAGATGCAAGCCCTTCAGTTTTCATTTCCTCTCATGATTGCATGTTTGGCATGTTCGGCCTGTTCGGCCTCAGAAGCAGAAAATGTAGGTTTGGTCTCAGCTTTGGTGGGGACACATCCCCAACTCCTGCTGTCACGATACCAAGATTATTGTTTCAATATTGATACCAAGTGAAGAATCTCGATGTTGATACTTTTGCGATTGATCATTCACATCAGTGGCGATCCCAGACTTTGATTGATATATATATATTCATATATATATGTATATATATATATACACATTCATACATACATTCAGGCATTTATACATACATATATATTATATAAACTTTATATATTTTGTTAATAATTTATATTATTTCATGATCTGCATAATTACTAATAGCTAAACATATTTAGTACTTTGAATACATAATATTGTGTGTGAGCACTTTGGGTTGCATTCTGTGCATATAAAAGCTCTATATAAATAAAAGTGACTTGAGTTGACTTGGTTCATATGTTCTGAATGATGACTGAATTTCCTCAAATCATCTCTCCTACCTCGAGAGAAGAGGTCACCTGCTTCAATGTGTTTTGTTTTGCTTTAGTGAGTTCAAGTGCTCCATATTCCTGTATTTAGTGAGTTCAAGTGCTCCATATTCCTGTATTTAGTGAGTTCAAGTGTTCCATATTCCTGTATTTAGTGAGTTCAAGTGTTCCATATTCCTGTATTTAGTGACTTCAAGTGTTCCATATTCCTGTATTTAGTGAGTTCAAGTGCTCCATATTCCTGTATTTAGTGACTTCAAGTGTTCCATATTCCTGTATTTAGTGAGTGTTCCATATTCCTGTATTTAGTGAGTTCAAGTGCTCCATATTCCTGTATTTAGTGAGTTCAAGTGCTCCATATTCCCGTATTTAGGTTAATACCCTGCTGGTGATGCCCCCGACTGTACTGTGGGAGCACACAGGACAAGTTACAAACAACAACGATTCCCGGACTCAGGACAACAAATACAAACAACAGCGATTCCCGGACTGCAGTTCTGATTAATCATTACATATTAAACAAACCAGCCATTGAAATGTTGTGAGATAAGGTTAGTAATGGCCTACTGGTTAGGGCTTCGGGCTTGTAACCGGAGGGTTGCCGGTTGGATCCCCGACCAGTAGGAACGGCTGAAGTGCCCTTGAGCAAGGCACCTAACCCCTCACTGCTCCCCGAGCGCCGCTGTAGCAAGGCAGCTCACTGATCCGGGTTAGTGTGTGCTTCACCTCACTGTGTGCTCACTGTGTGTTCTCTAATTCACAGGTGGGATAAATGCATAGTCCCCCTTTAAACCTTTAAGAGTTATTTTCAGTGTGCCAGTGAAAAGTATATGACCACCAACCACATACCTGCACGCCTCTTTTGTAAGCAATGCTACGGGCATGCAGAGACATTGAGGTGGGGTCAGTTCAAGGGTGGACATGGCACACAAGGTGATATTTCCCCCGTTGCCTAGCCCAAGAGCCCACCTGTGATGTTGACAAGTATTTGTGGCCAGATCTGAACAGAAGGCAGGATCCATAACCCCCCACCCCCGCCCCGCCACACACATACACACACACACACACACACACCACATACACACACACACACACATGCAAGAAAAAAATTAAAAGAAAAGAAAAAAAGTTTTGTTCTTTTGCAATAGCAATTTTTCTTTTTTCTTTACTTTTGTTTTGTTGCTACATTTTTTATTTGTTTAGAGTACATTCACTTACAGTATTGCCTAGATAACTGTGATTCTATTTTTTTTATTTCTGTAAGAGTATTGAGTTCTGATTGCAGTGTTTCATTTTGGCATAGATGTGAGTGCTAGAAGCTGGGAAAGAAGCTGTCCGTGGCCCTGAGTGGTTTCCTGTTTGTCCAGGCTGTGATGCATCTGAAGCGCCGTCCAGGGGCAACAGGTCAAAGAGGTGGAAACCGTTTACCATTACCATTTCCATTTTCATTGGTAAGATCTATAAACAATCTGTAGCAGATCAACCTAATCATTCATCCGAGTGGTCAAATAATCAGGGAGGTCTGCCAATTAGAAATAATTGTATTTGTTCCATTTCATTCAATAACTCTTTGGTTCAAGCTAAATTATTTGAACAGGGGATAAGTTGCAAATAAAAATCAAGCATGGGCAAAGCATGAGTCTGAATTTACTTGAGGAATTACATTCTGGTAGTGACCACCAAAATATTGGTTCACACTGTCAGATATCTACTGGCTCATTTTATGTGTGGGTTTGTGTTTGTTTTTGTGTGTGTGTGTGTGTGTGTGTGTGTGTGTGTGTGTGTGTGTGTGTGTGTGTGTTGGCCAGTGAGGGTAAATAGAAAAAGGGATCAGGCCATGTGTTGACATTTCTCCAGTCTGATTACCGTGGCAACATGCTGTTAAATCCTCTCACCTCACTAAAGATGACAAACAGCTTTACAGAGATAGCCTGAGACTAAGCAAACAAGGCAGTAACACACACACACAAACACACACACACACACACACAAAAACAAACACACACACACACACACACACATACACTTGCACACACACACACACACACACACATACACATACACACACAAGCACTAACACACACACACACACACACACACACACACACACACACACATATGCACATACATTTACACACACAAGCACAAATACACACACACATATACACATACATTTACAAGCACAAGCACAAATATACACACACACACACATTAATCAATCCCAGAGGGCAGATATGTCTTTCTCTCCTTCTGGATTCCTCAGTTATTATCTGATGCCACAAAGGTTAATCTGATTGGCTATCAGCGGCCAATAAAAAGCGAGCCGGAGGGATTACATTGACAACAGTTGAAAGAAAAGGCCGGGGCGACGGCATGCGTTATCAGTCCTCACACAGGGAGTTGTGTTTGCCGCCGCTCTGCCAGGTGTGCAGGGTGTGTGTAGTCAGACACCCCAAAGAGATGTGTGTGTGTGTGTGTGTGTTTGGTGTGTGTGTGTGTTTGGTGTGTGTGCGGAGGCAGGCAGGAGTCGCAGGCTTGTTGATAAGCAGCAAATCGCCTCTCTGACTTCAAAGCCCAGCAGCACTAATCTGTGTCCCTCTGACAGAGCAGAACAAGGGGAGCAGGATGACATTAGTCTTTACACACTCCGCTGGATACACACATCTCTGGGGTGTCTGACTACACACACACTCACACACACACACACACACACACACACACACACACACACACCACACACACATCTCTGGGGTGTCTGACTACACACACACACACACATCACATACACCACACACACACACACACACACACACACACACACACATCTCTCTGGGGTGTCTGACTACACACACACATACACACACACCACACACAAACACACACACACACCACACACAAACACACACACACACACCACACACACACTCACACACACTTCAGGTAGAGATTGCATAATAGACAGGATTACACACACACACACATACACACACACACACCTACCACTAGATACATACCTGCCCCCCCCAACATATAGTTTTCCTTTCTTACGATGTTGGACTCCAGGGCTTCACAGTTCCCCCAGCGGTGTTCATAACCCCACTAAAATGACTTGTTCCATTACTGCTTCAGGTAGACACACACACACACACACACACACTTGCACGAGTGGTGTTGTGCCACAGAGTGTAATGAAGCCCTCCTCCTCCATCTGTCTCCAGTCACTGATAATGAGCCAAAGCTGTCATGTTTACTAAACAAGGAAGGAGGAGAAACAGAGGGAGAGAGAGAGGGAGGAGGGGAGAGAGGAAGAGAGGGAGAGAGAGAGGGAGGAGAAGAGAGAGAGGAAAAGAGAGAGGGAGAGAGGGGGAGGAGGAGAGAGAGTATCCACAGTCACTGATACCAGACAGAGAAAAACCTTGACCAGGTACAGACTAAGCAACCACAGTCTGACTATCAAGAAGAGCAGACACAAGCAAACCTGTCTGCCCAGAGAAGACAGGCTGTATGCCAACTGCAACCAGGGTGCCATAGAAACAGAGCTACACTTCTTGGCTTAATGCTGCCAATGAAAAGAAATAAGAGATCAATCATTTCCTACATTCAGAGAATTGCACCCAGACCTTCAAAACTTCTGAGAAGTCTGAGAATATTATTATGAGAGGAACAAAAGAGAGCAAGAGTCACAGCAAGATTCATAGATGCTTGTCATAAACAAAGGGAGTCACTTCATCAGTGAAGCACACACAAAATTCAAACATATACACACACACACACATACAAACATACATACCACACACACATTTACATGCACTCCCATCCACACCATCACGCACGCATGGACACACAGACACACACGCACACACACATGATGTTTTGTTTTCTTTCTTTTACATACTACTACTTGTTTGCACGATAAGAAAAGCTTTTGTGATGCCAATAAAGCTCAATTGAAATTAAATGAATTGAATTGAGTAAATGAGACAGAGAGAGAGAGAGAGAGAGAGGAGAGAGAGAGAGAGAAGGAGAGAGAGAGAGAGAGAGAGAGAGAAGGAGAGAGAGAGAGAGAAGGAGAGAGAGAGAGAGAAGGAGAGAGAGAGAGTAAACGAGACCAAGCGTGTCTCCAGTCTGCTGCGCCTCTCTGGTGAGTTCTGTTCTGCTCGGTTGGAGAGGGAGCCAGGGGAATTCAGCAGGGATCTCTGGGAATGTCGGCGTTCCGGATCAGAGGAAGAGCCAGAGATTCCCGCTCTCAGCACGCATCATGCTCATCACTCACTGTGGGCTGTATTTTGGGCCACCAGCGCATGGCGTAAAGTTCGTTATTCACCGGCGCGAAGGTGAATTCGTTATTTTGCACCTTTATTTTTTAAGCATTGCGCCCAGGGGTGTGGCAATTAACAACCTAGGGAGGGACCTGGCGCGTTGTCTAAAAATCGCTATCATACACCACCTAAACCTGGTCAGAAGTCAATGGCGAGTT
>NW_027468663.1:53707168-53709668 GCF_046254945.1 Alosa pseudoharengus | reverse complement strand
ATTTTTTATTGATAAGATTGCTAATATTAGGTCAAATATGCCTTCTCCGATGTCTCTTGCTAATGTTCCATGTCCCCCTTCTTGCCCTAATAACCTGAGCTATTTTAGACCTATCTCTATACAGACTCTCACTGACATTGTTGCAGCAATGAATCCTTCATCTAGTCCTTTGACATTTTACCAGCCACTTTACTCAGAAAGTGTTTAGTGCTGTAGGCCCTAGTCTGCTATCAATCTTAAATACTTCTCTTTTCTCAGGGTGTGTCCCTGACCTTTTCAAGACAGCCAGTGTCCAGCCCCTCCTAAAGAAACCTGGCCTTGATCCTTCCATTCTAAAAAACTTTCGTCCAATCTCTAAATTGCCCTTTATCTCCAAAATTCTGGAAAAGGTGGTCTTGATGCAACTTTCTGAAGTGTTAAAGGGCAATAGCATCCTGGAGAAATTTCAGTCAGGTTTTCGTCCTATGCATAGCACTGAAACTTCTCTTATCAGGGTAACCAATGATCTACTAATGGCAGCTGATTCTGGTGAGCACTCTGTTTTGGTGTTGCTGGATCTCACCGCTGCTTTTGATACCATTGATCATGCTATTTTAATTAGAAGACTAAGAGAATGGGTTGGTGCTGCTGCTTTCGACTGGTTCATATCCTATTTGTCCAACAGGACATTTTTTGTTTCAATAGGTAATTTTACTTCCTCTACCTCAGCTATTATTTGCAGTGTTCCCCAAGGTTCAATTTTAGGACCAATATTGTTTTCCCTGTATATGTTACCTCTAGGCCACATAATTCGCCGCCATAACATATCATTTCACTGCTATGCTGATGACACACAGCTGTACCTCTCAGTCAAAACAAACATGCTTAACAAGCTAACTGTACTGCAGGATTGCATAGCTGATGTGAAAGACTGGATGTCACAGAATTTCCTACAGCTTAACTCTGACAAAACAGAAGTCCTTTTCATTGGCCCTGACAAAGTCTATAATCAAGCTAAGACTTTTCTTGAAAATTTAGCCTCAAATAACAAGACTCCTTCTAGAAACTTAGGGGTTTTATTTGATAAAGATTTAAAATTAGACCAACATGTAAAACTTGTGCAGTCCTCAACTGAGAAACATTTCTAAAATCAGATCTATGCTTTCTTTAAAGGACACAGAGAGAATTATACATGCATTTGTCTCATCTAGACTTGATTACTGCAACGCCTTATTCACCTGTTTAAATCGCCATTCCATCTCTCGTTTACAGACTGTTCAGAATTCAGCAGCCAGAATTTTGACAAAGTCTAAATTTAGGGAACACATCACCCCAGTTCTGGCCAATCTTCACTGGTTGCCAGTGAGTTTTAGGATTGATTTTAAAATCCTCCTTATTACTTATAAAGCATTACATGGTTTGGCACCTGACTATTTAAAAGATTTATTAAACCCTATGATTAACCCCCTACTGTCCGGCTCGGCCCCTCAAATCCTCCAGCCTGGGACTTTTAGTTGTTCCAGAAAGTAAACTGTCAACTAGGGGTGACCGATCATTTGCAGTTAGAGCACCCAAGCTTTGGAACAGCCTCCCTTATAACATCAAATCTGCACCATCAGTAGCTGTTTTCAACTCTAGTCTAAAGACCCACTTATATAAAATTGCTTTCCTTAAATAGTGAATGATTCTACTCATGTCTCTGCTAATTTATTATCATTATTATAATTTCTGTTTGTTTATTTTGTCTTGGGTACTATAGTGTATACTTTTTTTTATATATATATATATATATATATATATTTAGTTAAGTTTGTGTTTGATAGTTTGTAGTTTGGTAGTTTACTATTTTATCATTATTATTATTATTATTAGTATTATTATTATTATTATTATTATTATTGTTGTTATCATTACTATTGTTTTGTTTTTTGCTTTGTTTTGTTTGTTTGTTTGTCTGTAGAGCACTTTGTGTTTTGTGCTTGAAAAGTGCTATACATTTTATTATTATTATTATTATTATTATTATTATTATTATTATTATAATGGTCTACCAGTAGTGTAGGCCTATTAATACATTTGGATTTGTGAATGCCAACGGTCTACCAGTAGTATGCCTATTAATACATTTGGATTTGTGAACACCCCAACGGTCTGCCAGTAGTGTAGGCCTATTAATACATTTGGATTTGTGAACACCCCAACGGTCTACCCAGGTTCTGACCTCACCACAGGCCAGTACAAAAGAGCAACAATGCTATTTGGCCCAATTACTTGACCCCTCATCCTGCCCATATCTGTCTCTCTCTTCTCTGTAACAGTAGCCAGTCTGTTTCTCTCTGTCTCTCTCTCTGCCTCTCTTGTCTGTCTCTCTTGTCTGTCTGTCTCTCTGCCTCTCTTGTCTGTCTCTCTTGTCTGTCTGTCTCTCTGTCTCTCTCTCTGTCTCTCTTGTCTGTCTGTCTCTCTGTCTCTCTCTCTGCCTCTGTTGTCTGTCTCTCTTGTCTGTCTGTCTCTCTCTCTCTGC
>NW_027468663.1:53574668-53699668 GCF_046254945.1 Alosa pseudoharengus | reverse complement strand
GACAGCCAAAATGCTCACTAGTTAACTAGTAAGGCCCAAATTCTCTCTAGTTTACTAGTTCATATGTTATATATCTTACTAGTTAACTAGTAATGCTCAGCATGTTCACTAGTTAACTAGTGGACACTGAAATGTGCACTAGTTAACTAGTTTAAAGACTTCTATATTTTACTAGTCAACTAGTAAGGTACAAAAATGTTTACTAGCTGACTACTGAATGTCAAATTCCCACTTGTTAACTTCTATGTAATTTGGCCAGCCGCTTGAGCATTTATTCGGATATCTTGATATCAGGCCAACATGCAAGCCATTTTTGTCAACTAATTAACTAGTGAGCCATGTTTGTGCACACTAGTTAACTAGTGACAGCATAAATGCCCACTAGTTAACTAGTGAACACATATTAGCTTCACTAGTTAACTAGTGAGAGCCAGAAATGTCCACTAGTTAACTAGTAAAGGCCAAAATGCATACCAGTCAGCTAGTTGAAGGCTTTTGGGTCTCACTAGTTAACTAGTGACAACCAAAAATGTGCACATGTTTAATAGTGAAGGCAAAACTCCTCACTAGTTAACTAGTTGGAGTAGGTCAATGTCACTAGTTAACTAGTGAACCATAAATGGCTTACTAGCTAGCTAGGTGATGGCAGCAGGCTCACTAGTTAACTAGTTGATGCATCCTTTGTCCAAACTAGTTAACTAGTGAGGTCATAAATGTATACTAGTAAACTAGTTGAAGCCTAAATTCACACTAGTCAGCTAGTGGCGCAGAATTAAAATTAGGAGGTGGAGAACTCTGGAAATTGAGGCTTTCTATTGGCTCCCTATGTCCAAATAGAACATGACAACTAATCACAGCGCAGAATTTCACAAAATCCCACCTACAACATTTGCATGTGGCACACAAGTTAACATGCTGGCCAAAGGAACTTTAACTAGTAAACTAGTGGCTTCAATGTGACACTTACATGTAAACTAGTGAAGACAGAACTGCTCACTAGTTAACTAGTGAAGACACAAATGCCCACTAGTTAACTAGTGAGGTCTAAAAAGTGTCACTAGTTTACTAGTATGCACCAAAACACCCACTAGTAAACTAGTGATGGCAATTTCCATTCGACTAGTTAACTAGTGAGGTGCAAAAAGTGTCACTAGTTTACTAGTGTGCTCCAAAACGCCCACTAGTTAACTAGTGAAGGCTATTTCAGCCCCACTAGTTAACTAGTGAGATGCCAAAATGGTCACTTGTTAACATGTAAAGGCAAAAATACCCTCTAGTTTACTAGTGAGGGTGTTGTAGGCCTTAATAGTTAACTAGTGGCATGCATATTTTGTTCACTAGTTACACCTAAAAAGAGAAACAAGCGGACCGTTTTTGTCCACTAGTTAACTAGTGGAACAATTGAAGTCTCACTAGTTTGCATGTGTGGCAGTGAAGTAGCTCACTAGTTACAGTAACTAGTGCCTGAAACGGCTATTATGCAAATTCTAATGAGAGGGTGGGTAGAAGACTCCTATTGGGTATTATGTAAGAATCCCACCCAGTCTAAATGTAAATTTACTGTTCATAGCCTTGCGATCAGGTCCTGAGGGTGCCCCTAGTGGCTAAAGTGACACACTGCTCTGCAACGGTACTTCAGATAGTAAAGCAGAGCCTGCAGTATGCAGTATCTCATATTCTGTCAAAATGGTTTTTCATAATAACAGGAAAACCCCATGCTTTAACAAGTGAGCTCTTAGTGATCCACACCAAAGATTCAAGGGATCGATTTTAATATTATTCTTTGTTTATTGTTGCTAGGCAACCACAGACATGTATCCATTCAGTCGAGCTTTTCTGATTAATAACTGAAAAACAAAAGATTGTACACATTAACTGCACATGGTTTCAAAAGTAATTAAAAGCTCAAGAAAAAAACTTCATGCACTTCTAAGGAATTGAACCCTGGTCTCTCACATGATCTGCTGCTTAACCACTTGAGCTAGTCTTGCCACATCAGCAATGCTATCATCAATGTTCATGTTACTGAAACGTTTCGTTGCTAGGCAACCATATACAAATGCCTCTAGTTTTATCGCGATTTTCAGACTAATAACTAAAAAACTAAAGATTGTAGACATTAACTGAACGAAGATTACAGCAATACACCACAACTTTGTCACTAGACATGTTATCAAAACATATTTTTATGCTCAAACGATCTTAGTTTATAAAAGTTTGCTCTTAGAACAGCCTGGACGAAGTCAGCCATGTTTTCTAGGTTTCTGAGTCCTAAATGGACCAATCAAAATCCTTGTTCCGCCTTCTTCATTTGCATGCAAGTGCGACATTGCGCACTAGTTAACTAGTGGCCAATGTTACGTCCCACTAGTTAACTCTAGTTAGTGGCTCCCTGAAGCTTTTTCAAAAATGGGGGAGAGAAATATATTTTTTGTTTTAATATGGTTTCTGTAGGAAAACAAACATGACACAAACATTATTAACGTTTTTCAATGCTGTAAAAATGTGTAGAATAAATATTCAAATTCAAATGTCTGACAGCCGAACTTGAAGACGTCACTCGCCAGAAAGCCCAACTTGCCCAAAGCCACAAATGGAGCGAAAATGAAAGCCTCCTAACACCCGAGAAACTTGTCTATGACACATGGAATGCTCTTCCTGACAGCTATAGGAACATGAAGACATATGCATTTGGAGTATTATTCATCTTTGGATCAACATACCTGTGCGAGCAGATATTCTCAAACATGAACTACATCAAATCAAAATATCGCACCCGCCTCACAGATGAGAGCTTGCAGTCCTGCGTCAAGATTAAAGTTACATCTTACATGCCCGATGTTGAGAAGCTGACCAGTGATGTCCGAAAACAGAAGTCACATTAAACGGGTACACAATCCTGTCATAGGCACATTTTTAGTAACAAAGTGGCTGTTTTTATAAAGTGATATCTGATTTTTGTCAGTATATATTTGGAATGACACTTAGGGATATTATTGTGTTTTGTTGCTCAGGTTCGAGCATAGCTGCGTTGGCTGCATGTCAAAAGAGAAGAGGATGCTGCTTCGTTTTACTCTTGCACTGACTTGCTTGGCATTTGCACAGACGTCAAACTTGAACTGCATTAATTTGATTTTATATACTTTACCTTTTCAAAAGGCTGATGTTTTATTTTTTAAAATGTAGGCTGCGTTTTATTGCACTCTGTTGCCCAGATAAGGGGCACGTTCCGTTTTGTTGTTGTTTTTTTCGAATCCTCAAAATAAAAACGACATCAAAAATCTGATTTCTTTATTGCATTTCTTTAATTTCATCAAAGCAATGAAACATAATTCATTAATATTGTAATGAAGTTAAACTTGAGGCGGCATCGCACAACAGAGTAGTCACGTGGTGCGTCATTCTCTACAGAATGCACTGCAGGAAAAATAAACATTTAATCATGAAGGCTCATTATGTATTTGTAGTTAACTTAGCCATTTCGATAGTAGGCTAATATAGGCCTACTATAGATACATACAGCATGTGTTGCCTTCAATATAAGGCTTCTATAAGGCTTTTATTTTTTTGCGGCTCCAGACATATTTGTTTTTTGTTTTTTTGGTCCAATATGGCTCTTTCAACATTTTGGGTTGCCGACCCCTGAGTTAACTAGTTGCACAAAATGCCAGCCGTTTGTGTATTTATTCAAATTCCACTAGTTTACTAGTGTGAGGGGCATTTTTCTCCTGCTAGTTCATTATGGACAGTGTTTTGTCTTCACTAGCTAACATGTAACGCTCAAAATGCCCTCTATAAGCTAGTAAAAGGCATTAATAATGCAGATACAGTATTAACTAGTTAACTAGTGAGCATGTCCTGTTCCATTACTAGTAAACTAGTAAGGCCAAACATGTCAACTAGTTAACTAGTGAAGGCCAATGTGTCACTAGTTAACTAGTAACAGTACCTTTTGCATTACTAGTGAACTAGATAGCTCCAAAAACAGCCACTAGTGTGTGTCTTAACTAGTGAGCTGCTTCACTGCCACACATGCAAACTAGTGAGACTTAAATTGTTCCACTAGTTAACTAGTGGACAAAAACGGTCAGCTTGTTTGTGTTTTTAGGTGTAACTAGTGAACTAGTGAACAAAATATGCATGCCACTAGTTAACTAGTAAGGCCCACAACCAGTGTTGGGCAAGTTACTTCAAAATCGTAATGTACTATGCATTACTTATTACTGTCATTTCAAAGTAATTTGTTACATTATAATATTACTGTCTCTGAATTGTAAGGCATTACACTACTATTGCATTACTTTTAAGTTACTTTCACCAAAATATCTAGAAATATGGATTTGCCATTCTAAATGCAGTTTATTATGCTCAATGCAGCTTGCTCTTCCAATGGAGGGAGATGTGGTATAGCATAATGACTGAGCTAGGCTTAAGGCAACAGTAGAATGCAATAGGCGCAGTGCTCATAATGCAATACAAGGAACAATCATAGTCAGAATTTTTTTTTAAACCGACAAAAGGTCAAAGTCTGGTAAATTGTGATAGAAATATTGTAACTTTAAGGCCTAGGCCTACTCATTAAAATCAATAGAGAGCCTACTATATTGTAAATCAAAGCTTAATTAAAGGAACCGTATGTAAGATTGTGGCCAAAACGGGTACTACAATCACTTTCAAATTACTGTAGAGCGGTGTATCCACTTCCCCTCCCCTCTGACTGGCAGAGTTGGCAACCGGATGACGAAACACTACTGACTTTGTGATTAGTAGATAGGTGGAGGGTGGCGCATTAGGCCAAAACACAACATGACAACATCAACATCAGTTGAGGGCTGCAACTTCACTTTTTAAATGACAATATCCTGGCCAGACTACTGTTGTCAGTGATATAAGTATTTGAAATGAACATGATTTCGTAATGTCTAGTGACATATCAGGGCAATTTTATGATTAATTGAAATACAATTTTTACATACGGTTCCTTTAATAAAGACATGTCAAGATGGTGGCCTGCTGGCCATTTCGGTGCCCTAAGTGAGTGGCTTTAAATGAGTGACATTTAAATGATAACTTAAACACCTAAAGTAAAATAAAAGGCCTATTATTTACAGACCATTACGGTGTATTTTTAAACATAAATTTCTGAAGAAATGCTGTTTTACTTATTGATCTCATTGATCTTTACGTTGTCATAATGCCCTTTTGCTAGATCTTGTTTACAAGCCTTATTTGTTTGAGTTACATTGATAGCACTATATTAACAATAATATGCACAATGTTAAGTTGTTTTAAGCAACATTTATTGCTTTGGAAATGGAAGTATGCAATGACATGTTGCTTCACATTTCGTGAATACAAGTGAATTATGAGCCTGGTATCCACCTAGATATCTGAATGGAATGCGTTTCAGTCGACTCAGCATATCGTGTGCTTCATGTAGCCTAAATGCTTGGAAAACGAATGATTGAAGACCCACCAATTCTAGTACTACGTGGTGATTGAGAGAACCCAAAAGGTATCAAACTTGCATGTAACATCGTGTTAGTGCATTTTGACATTGTAAACGTTATTGATGAAGAGTGAAACGCAGTTTGCAGTAAATCTACTATTCATTGGTTACATTTGGGTGCCCCCTCTGTCCTTTGGTGCCCAACGCAAAGTGCGTGATGCGCGTGGTGGAAGCGGTGGCACTGCCAGGCTACACAATCTTTTTCTGCATTTCTATCGCTTTAATTCTCTTCAATTCAAGTTCACAGCACAAAGCTGACATGCACAACAGCATAGTTTGTGTCTTATCAAGAATCAAAAAGATTAGCGCATTAATTTAGCCTACTTGTGCTATTTCGTGAGCTGAGAGATCTTTCGGTTTCGCACACAAAGTGCACTAACTATTATGTTCTTCATAGCCTTGTCTCTGACAAGCTGAAAATAATGAGCGTAGGCTTATGTCCATCCAGCAAATAGAGTCCGCCTGCGAGTCTGCTGCAGCCACAGTCATATTCAACCAGTATCAGGAGATAACGTTCTACTATTTTGCGCGGATTTTTTCTCCTCTGTTGTTCTCGCGTGGTGTTTGCGAATATGTATCAAAACAAAACAAGCGCTTAATTTTGGGTTAAACTGCATTGTAACGCGCGTTACTGAAGTTTTTACCGAGTAAATATTACCCAATTTTTTTTTTGTAATGCCTTACATTACCGCGTTACCGCAAACAGCAATATATTACAGTAATTACATTACTTTTGTAACACATTACTCCCAACACTGCCCACAACACCCTCACTAGTAAACTAGTGGGTATTTTGACCTTTACATGTTAACAAGTGACCATTTTGGCATCTCACTAGTTAACTAGTGGGGCTGAAATGGCCTTCACTAGTTAACTAGTGGGCATTGGGGCACACTAGTAAACTAGTGACACTTTTTGCACCTCACTAGTTAACTAGTCGAATGGAAATTGCCATCACTAGTTCACTAGTGGGTGTTTTGGTGACCACTAGTAAACTAGTGACACTTTTTAGACCTTACTAGTTAACTAGTGGGCATTTGTGTCTTCACTAGTTAACTAGTGAGCAGTTCTGCCTTCACTAGTTTACATGTAAGTGTCACACTGAAGCCACTAGTTTTCTAGCTAGAGTTCCTTTGGCCAGCATGTTAACTTGTGTGCCACATGCAGTGATGCCAGTAACGCGTTACTTAGTAACGTTAGACTATTTTGACCACTTTTTTCAGTAACGAGTAATCTAACGCGCTACTATTTACAAACCAGTAATCAGATTAAAGTTACTTATCTATGTTACTGTGCGTTACTATTTTTGTAATTTTCCTTAATATATATATTCTTTGCTTTCTTCTTGTCTTGGGGATTAATGTCATGTACGTAGGCTATGCTCACGTTTTCAGCATGAGGACAATTCACTAACGCAACGACACAAACGTAAACAACAATGGAGGGAGAGAGAGAGATGCAAATTTCATCAGTCATTACTTTGAGTTTGTGTCAGCTAAACATGACAACATTAAGGTACATTGTACATTCTGTGCTGGCGACAAAGTGCTGTCTAGCTAGACATCCCAAGTCTCCCGACGTTTTGGGAGTCTCCCACATATTGATAGCGGCTTCCTGACGCCCGCAAATTGCATAAAATCTCCCGGAACCTAGAGCGAACAAGAGCACGCAAGCCTGACCGGACTTCAAATCAAAGATTCTAGAATCTTTGCTTCAAATCGCGTGTGCATATGAGCTTAACGCGCACACAACGGAGAGGGAGAGAGAGAGGAGTGGTGCGTTTGTGCCTGAAGCGCATCCAAGACAGAGAGCATCCTGGTCTGTTTTGCTAAATCAACCAATCAGTTTTCAGTGTAAGTGTGCTTATATCTCTTTTCTCCCAAACATAGGCTAATTAATCAGTTCAGTCAGTGTATCTAGGAACTGGAGCGTCATGGCCCCTCAAAAAGCCCCTCAAAAAGGAAGATTTAAGACCCATTTCACATCAGACTACACAAAAGTGTACCCAATTGTCTCAAACGATTACGGCGGGTTAAATTATTGCAAAAGACTTGTTGAGGTGAGTTTAACAAGTGTAATTTCATTTGCATATTACTCAGGCCTATACAAGATGGCTAGTTGCCAAGGCTACATGAAAAAAAAATCTACAAAAAATCTACATATTTTACTATAACTATTTCTATCAATAGGCCTTCCTTATTTGGTGTACTTAGACATTATTGAACAAACATCTGAATTTCAGTATCTAAGTAGGTTAGGTTGGGATGTCTGCTATACATTGCTGTGAAAATGCACTTCCAGTAGGCCTATAGTGAGTATTGGCAAAACCGGTTATCATTTTTATGTTGAGGCGTTGGGGGTGTTGTCGGCAGCTGCTGAAAGTAACTAATAAAGTAACTTGTAATCTAACTTAGTTACTTTTAAAAATCAAGTAATCAGTAAAGTAACTAAGTTACTTTATAAAGGAGTAATCAGTAATCAGTAATCAGATTACTTTTTCAAGGTAACTGTGGCAACACTGGCCACATGCAAATGTTGTGGGTGGGATTTTGTGAAATTCTGCACTGTGATTGGTTGTCATGTTCTATTTGGACATAGGGAGCCAATAGAAAGCCTCAATTTCCAGAGTTCTCCGCCTCCTAATTTTAATTCTGCGCCACTAGCTGACTAGTGTGAATTTTGTCTTGAACTAGTTTACTAGTATGGACAAATGATGCATCAACTAGTTAACTAGTGAGTCTACTGCCATCACCTAGCTAGCTAGTCAGCCATTTATGGTTCACTAGTTAACTAGTGACATTGACCTACAGTACTGCAACTAGTTAACTAGTGAGGTGTTTTGCCTTCACTAGTAAACATGTGCACATTTTTGGCTGTCACTAGTTAACTAGTGACACCCAAACACCTTCAACTAGCTGACTGGTATGCATTTTGGCCTTTACTAGTTAACTAGTGGTCATTTCTGGTTCTCACTAGTTAACTAGTGAAGCTAAAATGTGTTCACTAGTTAACTAGTGAGCCTTTTGGCTCCCACTAGTTAACTAGTGTGCATATTTTGGCCCTCACTAGTTAACTAGTTCACACAAACATGGCTCACTAATTCAGTGTTTTTCAACCACTGTGCCGGGGCACACTAGTGTGCCGTGAGAGATCATCAGATGTGCCGCAGAAAATTATCCAAATGTCACTCACTGGTCCAGAAAAGCAACTGTTGCATCAAAGAATTTATAACCACATGCTCTCATTGATTGTATGATTGCACTATTTGTGGTATGCAGGCATTGTACAACGGGGGCCCCATATCCAGTATTCACAGAATCATCACATATCCAGTTCAATTAAATTAGATATAGTCACCTACAAATGAAACAGAGGGCGCTTGTTTTATTGAGCAGGTCTTGCAAAGAAGCCATAATGAGGCCATATCTGTGTATTATTTGAAATTTTAGGCTATGGTATGTTTATTTTTTCTTCACACAGGATGTTAGTGTGCCATGGGACATTTTAAGTGTCAAAAGTGTGCCATGGCACAAAAAAGGTTGAAAAACACTGCACTAGTTAACTAGTTGACAAAAATGGCTTACATGTACATGACAATTATGCCTGATATCAAGATATCAGAATAAATGCTCAATCGGCTTGCCATAGACAACGCGCTAGTCCCCTCCCTAGGTTGTTAATTGCCACACCCCTGGGCGCAATGTTTAAAAAATAAACATGCAAAATACCGAATTAAACTTCGCGCGGGTGAATAACGAACTTTACGCCATGCGTTGGTGCCCAAAATACAGCCCTAGGTTCTAAGTTTTGTGACTCTAGGTTGTTCTAAGTTGTGTGACTCTAGGTTGTTCTCCTGTAAAACCTGTAGCCATAAAGAGGTGAACTGGACACGGAAAACGTAAATTAAACGTAAAAAAGACATTCACTCAGCTGCAAAAGCTAAAGTTGCACTTGTGTGTTGGATGTGTGAGTGTGTTGGATGTACCCATCTCAAGTTTATCTGAATCAGAGACCAAGGAGTGCAGTAGATGTAGAGAATGGGAGACACTCAAATTGCTGATTAAAGGCTGAGCAGATTTCATTTTCGTGTGTGTGTGTGTGTGTGTGTGTGTGTGTGTGTGTGTGTGTGAGTGTGTGAATGTGTGTGTGTGTGTGTGTGTGTGTGTGTGAATGTTTGTGTGTGTGTGTGTGTGTGTGAATGTGTGTGTGTGTGTGTGTGTGTGTGTGTGTGTGTGTGTGCGCGTGCCTCACCCTTTTTGCTGCCTTATTAAAGAATACTTTGCAGTGCTTCATGTGAATGTTTTTTCATGCCCAAAATGTGTTGTTTGCGAGCAGGAGATGTGTGTGCACAGCAGCAGGTGATTAGCACAGGTCCCGCAGCAGTGGGGGGATTATTATTGAGACGTGAAATGGAATATTTCAGCTATTTTCAACTAGAGGGGAAATTGAGATCTGAAACAATCAAGTTGTTTCATATTGTTTAGCAGTTTTAGTGTTATTTTACCCCATGTGTATTACACTGTGTGAGTGTGTGCACGCTGTGTGTGAGAGTGTGTGTGTGTGTGTGTGTAACCCCAGGGTAAACTATGTTAGATCAAAGTGGCATCAGGTACCGTTTCCATGGTGTAGAATCAATCATCATTCATCATTTAAATGATGCTGATTTCTCTCTCTCTCTCTCTCTCTCTCTCTATCAGCCTCTTCAATCTAAACGAGTGTGAAAATGCGGTGATCCTTCCACACGTGTTAAAGAGCGCTTTCATCACTGTAAAACAACACACACACACACACACACCTCTAATCAGAGCCTGACAGGCACGGCGCTCTCTCTTTCATGTCAACAACTTCTTCCCCCCATTTTTATTCGTTTAACCGCGGCACCATCTCCCATCTCTCAACACACCTCCAGGCACAACCCTCCATCCTCCTCTCTCTCTTTCCCCCTCTCCTCCTCTTTCTCTCCCCCTCTCCTCCTCTCAGTCACCCCCTCTCTCCCTCTCCTCTGTCTCTCCCTCTCCTCCTCTCAGTCTATCCCTCTCCCCCTCTCTCTCCCTCTCCTCTCTCTCTCCCCCTCTCCTCCTCTCCCCCTCTCCTCCTCTCCTCCTATCTGCTCTGCCCATCAGTCATGCTGCGTCTGTGTGAAGCTCATCTCACAGCACCTGAGGGGAACTACAGGCCTGCTGCTGCTGCTGCGGCTGCTGCTCTGACCAAAATAGCGGAAAGGAAGGAAGCAGTTAATTACTCCGACAGCAGCAAACTCCAGAGCAGATTTGATTCTAATCTGGCCCAGATCTGGCCCTGTCCTCACTCTAAAGTGTGTGTGTAGAGTGCATTCTCTGGCCCTGTCCTTACTCTACAGTGTGTGTAGAGTGCGGCCTGTCCTTACTCTAAAGTGTGTGTAGAGTGCATTCTCTGGCCCTGTCCTCACTCTACAGTGTGTGTAGAGTGCGGCCTGTCTTTACTCTAAAGTGTGTGTAGAGTGCATTCTCTGGTAAGTGTGTGGGGTGTAGTAGGATGAGTGTGGTGAAGTGGGGTGTGTGTGTAGTGGGGTGTGTGTAGTGGAGTGAGTGTGTAGTGTGGAGTTGGGTGTGTGTAGTGGGGTGAGTGTGTAGTGGAGTGTGTGTGTAGTGGGGTGTGTGTAGTGTGTAGTGGGGTGAGTGTGTAGTGGGGTGAGTGTGTAGTGGGGTGTGTGTGTGGTAGAGTGAGTGTGTAGTGGGGTGTGTGTGTAGTGGGGTGTGTGTGTGGTGAAGTGAGTGTGTAGTGGGGTGTGTGTGTAGTCGGGTAAGTGTGTAGTGGGGTGTGTGTGTGTGTGTAGTGGAGAGGTGTGTGTGTGTGGTTCATGTGTGAGGGTGCGGTGGAGTAAACTGCCTCTCTGTGTGCCAGAGTGTGGAGCTGCTCTATGTACACCCCCCCACACACACACAAACACAAGGAGAACCCCCCCACACACACACACACACACACACAAACACAAGGAGAACCCCGCCCACACACACACACAAACACAAGGAGAACCCCCCCCCCCCCACACACACACACAAACACAAGGAGAACCCCCCCCCCCACACACACACACAAACACAAGGAGAACCCCCCCCCACACACACACACAAACACAAGGAGAACCCCCCCCCCACACACACACAAACACAAGGAGAACCCCCCCCCACACACACACACACACATTAACCTAATACACAGACAAGGGGAACCCCCCCCCCCCCACAAGGGGAACACGCCCCCACATAACCCTAACACACACAGACAAGGGGAACACGCCCCCACATGACCCTAACACACACACAAGGGGAACACGCCCCCACATGACCCTAACACACACACAAGGGGAACACGCCCCCACTGAGCCTTAACAAGCACCCTGCTCTGCCAGATGCTCTCACACACACACAACACACACACAGGCACACGCACGCACACACATACAGGCGCACACACACACACAGGCACACATACGCACACACATTCACACATGCAGTCGGGCACACACACACAGAGGCACACACACGCACACAAACACACACAGACACACACACAGGCACAAATACGCACACACATTCACACATGCAGGCGGGCACACACACACAGGCACACAAACACACACAGGCACACAAACACACACAGGCACACACACGCACGCACACATACAGGCGCGCACACACACACACACACACAGGTACAAAAACACACACATTCACACACACCACAACTAGTACCTGCCTGGACTCCTCAGAGGGAAGAGAGGGATGAGGCCAGACGAGAGAACATGAGGCTCAGCTGCAGGAGATGGACCACTGACATTGCTGTGTGTGTGTGTGTGTGTGTGTGTGTGTGTGTGTGTGTGTGTGTGTGTGAGAGAGAAAGGGGGAGATGACTGTGTTTGCTGATTCCTCTCTGGACCACTGACATTGCTGTGTGTGTGTGTGTGTGTGTGTGTGTGTGTGTGTGTGTGTGTGTCAGTGTGTGTGTGTGTGAGAGGGAGAGATGACGTTGTTTGCTGATTCCTCTCTGGACCACTGACATTGCTGTGTGTGTGTGTGTGTGTGTGTGTGTGTGTGTGTGTGTGTGTGTCGGTGTGTGTGTGTGTGTGTGTGTGTCAGTGTATGTGTGTGTGTGAGAGGAAGAGATGACTGTGTTTGCTGATTCCTCTCTGGACCACTGACATTGCTGTGTGTGTGTGTGTGTGTGTGTGTGTGTGTGTGTGTTTGTGTGAGAGGGAGAGATGACTGTGTTTGCTGATTCCTCTCTGGACCACTGACATTGCTGTGTGTGTGTATGTGTGTGTGAGAGAGAAAGGGAGAGACCATTGTAATCATGATGGGTCCTTCCAACAGTGGTTTCCTGTGCATGTCTAAGCACAGACGACATGTCCCCTGACCACTGGTTTGAACTAGGACTTTTAGAGAGTAGTGTGGCCCCTATACCTCCCCTTTGGTACCCAGAATCCATTGCACAGCATCATCTGATGTTATTGAGACGCTGTAACCATGGCAATTGTTGGAATTGTCTTGCTTTGCCAGTACTGTAAGAAAACACAGTATCTTCAAAACGTCTTAGTTACAGTCTGCGTATTGTATAGTTTTTCATTTTTTCCTTCTTTCAGATTATATAGCAGCATTACAAATTTACTTACTCTGTATTTATTTATGGATTGATCTATATTCTTATTGGTGTGTGTGTGTGTGTGTGTGTGTGTGTGTGTGTGTGTGTGGGAGAGATGTACTTCATGTTTATATTCAGCTCCAGCTGTTGTAGCCTGCAGTGTAATAGAATCTTCCGGCAGCGTGTCTCTGGGGAAGCCTAGTGCTGGAATAATGCGCTCAGTCTGAGCACAATGGAAGTCGTCTAACAGAGATTAATTACTGCACACACACACACACACACCCTTCATTATGCTAAACTCTCTATCAAACTCTCAGCGCTCTGCTCAGTGGTGTAGTGTGTCTGCCTGCCTCAGCTGTCTGCAAGCACAATGTGTGTGTGTGTGTGTGTAGTGGGGAGGAAAAACACTTTGACACACAGTGTGTGTGTGTAGTGTGCGGAGGAAAAACACTTTGGCCGTGTCTCTGGAGGAATCCTACAAATTAGGTAGTGCAGACTGTTACTGTATTTTGGGTTAGGAACGTTTCATATAAAATCCTGCAAATTGTGAATCTTGTGAAAACCACCTATGACTCAAAACCATCGGTGGCCAAGCAATTTAAAAGAAATAAATATTGCCTCATGTTTGCGCACCTACGCTTAATGTTTTGTCTGTCAAAAAAGTCCCAGCCATATGACCTTTGAGAATTGACTGCAGACCTTGAGGACAATGCTTATTGAAAATGTATTGAGGTATTTAAGAATATAAACAATAGTGTTTACAGCAGGTACTTTCCTGAGAATGGAGATTTTTGTTAAATATTAAGACAAATCCAGGCCTTAAAAAGACTCACCCAGGCCTTAAACAGACTCACCCATCACCCAGGCCCTAAACAGACTCACCCAGGCCTTAAACAGACTCACCCAGGCCCTAAACTGTGAACCTCTGATTTTGCAGGGGAGTGAGTGTGGATGTGAGTCCATGGATTTCACTATAAATATAAATTGAATGATGCGTTTTGCCAACAGTGACCCATTGTGAACTGGGAATTGATGAGATGCCTGATCAGTTTATGTCCTTGTTATTTAACACATTACATGTTTTTAAATGGAATGGAATAGTTTTTTGAAGTACTCTTGACACTCGAAGCCTTTTGGCTTGGCTCAAGGTGATGGCTCAACAAAGGTGATGCAAATAAATATATTGTATTAACCTTATGGGACCAATGGATGGAAAAGTGCGTCCAAATTCACATCCATTCTTCTCTGTTGAATTGCTCACAGAGTACTCATCACACAGAATACTCATCACATAGAATACTCATCACACAGAATACTCATCACATAGAGTACTCATGACACAGAGTACTCATCACACAGAATACTCATCACACAGAATACTCATCTCATCACACAGAATACTCATCTCATCACACAGAATACTCATCACACAGAATACTCATCACATAGAGTAATCATCACACAGAATACTCATCACACAGAATACTCATCTCATCACACAGAATACTCATCACACAGAATACTCATCACATAGAGTAATCATCACACAAAATACTCATCACACAGAATACTCATCTCATCACACAGAATACTCATCTCATCACACAGAATACTCATCACACAGAATACTCATCACATAGAGTAATCATCACACAGAATACTCATCACACAGAATACTCATCTTATCACACATAATACTCATCTCATCACACAGAATACTCATCACACAGAATACTCATCACACAGAATACTCATCACATAGAGTAATCATCACACAGAATACTCAGCACAGAGAATACTCAGCACACAGAATACTCATCTTATCACACAGAATACTCATCTCATCACACAGAATACTCATCACACAGAGTACTCATCACACAGATAGCACCTGCACATAATGCCAAGCCACATGACCTCAGACACACTTACACAAACACACACACACACACACACACAAAACATACAAACACACACACACACACAAATGACCCTCCCCTTCTCCACTCTCTCACACCAGCAGGTCTTCACGTACACACACATACACAAACACACACACACACACACACACACACACAAAACATACAAACACACACACTCATAACACTCCACATCTGACCACTCTGAAGACATACCAATGGCCACGCAGAAGGCAGGAATGAGATTACCGTACAACGGCCTGTGTGTGTGTGTGTGTGTGTGGTGTGTGTGTGTGTGTTGGGGAATCCTTGACGTCACAGAAGTGCCAAGGGCACACACTCACACACAGAGACCTCATTTACCCAAGATGAGTCACAATGAAGGACACTAGAAATCAAATCAAAATGTAAATAACATCAACAGACAATGACACATCCTGCAGGTGTGAATATGTGTGTGTGTGTGTGTGTACGTGTGTGCGTGTGTGTGTGTGTGTGAGTGAGAGAGAGGGAGAGAGTTTAAATTATTTAATTGAACTAGCAAGGTCACATGTGTTGTGTCTGAAACAAACACAGTTACACCTTTGTTGCTAAAAACCACACACACACACTCAGTCTGATGAGATTATAGTAAACATCCTTATTTGGATGCTGTCCTTGAGATGGATACATGTTGCTTGTTTGTGTGAGTTTCTCAGCCCTTCCTTGAGATGGATACATGTTGCTTGTTTGTGTGAGTTTCTCAGTAACACAGACTGCTGTCCTCTGTTTGCCTGGTGTAGGAAATCAAATCGCCTCTCAAATCACATTACTCTGTGTGTGTGTGTGTGTGTGTGTGTGTGTGAGAGAGAGCATGAACATGAAACAGTTTACAAGTGTCTCTCTCGGCTTCGTGTGTGTAAATGTGTTAAAATTGGTAAATTGAGCTTTAGGCATTTCTGAGATCACATTTGTTGTGCCTGTGCCACTGTTATCCCCTTCTTGGTAGAAAACACACACACACACACTCACAAACACGCGCCGCACACACACTAATTTAATTACAGTAAGCATCCTTGGTTGGATACTGCCTTTCCTGCTAAATAGATCTGCATATTGTGAAATCATCTGTGTTTCTGTGTGTGTGTGTGTGTGTGTGTGTATGTGTGTGATAAAATTGGTTAATCGATTTTGGGATTTTTTTTTGCATGCACCACACACACACACACACAAACACACACACACACATGCACACGCACACACACAGACATACACACACACACACACGCACGCACACTGATGTGATTACAATACGCAGCCTTGGTTGTACTGTAAGCTGTCCTTCCGTCAGATAGAAATGCATGTTATGGTCATTTGTATGTGTGTGTGTGTGTGTGTGTGTGTGTGGTGTGATTCTCCTGCGTTGCGTTGTGCTGTTCCTGTGGCATTCCCAAATAAACAGGCTTATGTTGAGGAGGCGCTCTGGGCTTCATTTACTAATGTGTGCCGCCAGTAAAGCAATTTCACCCTCACACAGATTAGGCCTTAGAGTGGGAGCAGGGGAGCAGTCACACTAATGATATCATGAAATGTTCAACTTGTGCTGTTCTCTGGCCAAGTCCCCTCCAGCACCACACACACACACACACGCACACACAACACACACACACACACACACACACACACACACACACTCAACAACACCCCCCCCCCGCACTTCTGTATCTCTCCTTTTGGTTTCATCTTCATCCAGGATTCAAGAGCCTGAAGGCTTCTCTCATCTCTCCTCTCCTTTCCTGTTCTCTCCTCTCCTCTCTTCCCCTCTGCTCTTCTCTCCTCTCCTGTTCTCTCCTCTCCTCTCTCCTCTCCCCTCCCCTCATCTTCTCTTCTCATCAGCACAGTTAAGGTTGTGGATTTTATGTTCGTTCAGGATTCATGGTTACGTGTGAGACTTCTCTCATCTCTCCTTTCCTCTCTTCTCTTATCCTCTCCTCTCTCTCTTCTCTTTCCTCTCTCTTCTCTTATCCTCTCCTCTCTCTTCTCTTATCTCTCTCTTCTCTTTCCTCTCTCTTCTCTTATCCTCTCCTCTCTCTTCTCTTATCCTCTCCTCTCTCTTCTCTTATCTCTCTCTTCTCTTATCCTCTCCTCTCTCTTCTCTTATCCTCTCCTCTCTTCTCTTATCTCTCTTCTCTTTCCTCTCTCTTCTCTTATCTCTCCTTTCCTCTCTCTTCTCTTATCCTCTCCTCTCTCTTCTCTTATCCTCTCTTCTCTTATCTCTCCTTTCCTCTCTCTTCTCTTATGCTCTCCCTTCCTCTCTTCTCATGTCATCTCCTCCCTTCTCGGCAGCAGTCCAGAGCCTAGCCCAGAAACACATCTCCTGATTTCATCATTTCACTCGTTTATTCTATCTCTCCTCTCCCACTCACAGAGCTTCTCTTTCTTCTCCATCTGTCCCATATTAGATTGAGGTCAGCACATTTTCTCAAGTGTTGTTGAGAGGAGGCCATAACCCTTCCCCTACCTAACTCTCTCCCTCTCGCTGTCTTGTGCTCTATTCTTGTGACTTTCTCTCTCTCTCTCTGTCTCTCTCTCCCTCTCTCTGTCTCTCCCTCACTTCCTCTCGCTGTCTTGTGCTCTATTCTTGTGACTTTCTCTCTCTCTCTCTCTCTCTCTCTCTCTCTCTCTCTCTCCCTCTGTCTCTCCCTCACTCCCTCTCTCTGTCTTGTGCTCTATTCGTATCTTTCTCTCTCTCCCTCACTCCCTCTCTGACTAGTTGTGGTCCTTGTCACCTCTGACATTTGCCCACTGAGTGCTATTGGGGCTTTAGGAGGGGCAGGGGGATGGGGGGTGAGGATGAGAGGGAGGAGGAGGCCTCTGTGGCCTTCATGCAGGGGTGTTGGTGGGGGGGGGGGGTTGAGTCTTCACATATCTGCCACATAATGATTTTCCAGCAGGTTCAGGACTCCTGAGTGAGACAGACATAACGAGGAGCCGTCATTACTGCAAATTATCCTCTCCCCATACACACACACACACACACACACACACACACACACACACACACACACACACACACACAAACACACACACACACACACACACACACACACACACACACACACAGACATAGAGAGAGAGAGAGACAGACAGACAGACAGACATAGATACAAACACAGAAATGACCCTCCCCTTCTCCACTCTCTCACACCAGCAGGCCTTCACATACACACACACACACACACACACATACAGTGGGCATTACTTTCAAATGGCTACTTCAGTCGCGTGGTGTGAAGCTGCATGAAACTTTAGTACCTCTTTCAGCCACTCTGCGTCGCTCTGCCACTGTACATCGCTCTGTCAGTAGCCTGCCTGCCACCCCTTCTGAAAAAGCAGGAGGCTACCTTTAAACATAATTGTTGCCGAGAGGAATCCCAGCCTACGAATTCAATAACAAAATAAATCATGCATAATTAAACATTACCTCGATTAAGGCTACTTGGGTATGGCTTAAGGCTTAGCTTAACACAGTGGTAACGAAAATCGAAATCTGCTTTTGATAGCCTACCGGTGCCGCTCCACAAAGCGAACAAATATCTTAATTTGCTGTCTACATTATTGTCAGTGTTGGGGGTAACGCAACTACGCAAATCAAAAGAGTGTCTTGTGCAAGAACTGTTCATGCAGACTACAACTGGCGCGGTGTAGCCTACATAACTTTGTTCAAAATTGATGCATTCAAGTTAACTTGGCAAAGTTATTGTTATAGCCTACTTATCACAACGTTGTCAATCGCAAATACTAATTTATTCTAACGTCTCTATACGGAACTACCTGCTTCATTTGCAGAGGACGAATAGAAAGCACCTTTTTGATAATTGAGCCAGTAGAAATAACTGTTCAGAATTAATTTGTAGCCTTGGGTAGGCTTCTGCAGAAAACAATGTTGTTGGCGATTTAATACTATCTAGCGACGTTTTTATGTGTGTTTAATTTACAATGGCACATTATGTATTTATTATTATCAACATTTTGAATATTAGTGTTGGCTGAATTAGGAAATGTTCTCAAAGTAGCCTTATGGCTGAAAGCTGCTTGGGATCCCCCCTGTCAAGCAATATAACCATACAAACGCGCGGCCTGCACTCATTGTTTCAAAAGGAGTAATTTCGGCTTTGTCGGAACTGGCCATTGTAGGCTATGTAAAAATAAACTTCCAAAACTAACGAAAAATATTTATCTTCTTTCAGTTAATTCAAAAGTTTCCAAAAAGTTAAAAACAGATTATCTGATGCGCGTCATTGACATAATGCGCAAATAATATAGCCTAGATATTCCAATATATTCAAATACACACACACAAAAACATACACTGACACAGTTGTGGGCTGGCTGCGCATGAGTGCATGTGTGTATGGCAAGCCGATTGAGCATTTATTCTGATATCTTGATATCAGGCATAATTGTCATGTACATGTAAGCCATTTTTGTCAAAGTTGCCATGTTTCTGTGAACTAGTTAACTAGTGAGGGCCAAAATATGCACACTAGTTCACTAGTGGGAGCCAAAAGGCTCACTAGTTAACTAGTGAACACATATTAGCTTCACTAGTTAACTAGTGAGAGCCAGAAATGTCCACTAGTTAACTAGTAAAGGCCAAAATGCATACCAGTCAGCTAGTTGAAGGCTTTTGGGTTTAGTTTGGCTAGTTAACTAGTGACAGCCAAAAATGTGCACATGTTTACTAGTGAAGGCAAAACTTCTCACTAGTTTACTAGTTGGAGTAGGTCAATGTCACTAGTTAACTAGTGAACCATAAATGGCTTACTAGCTAGCTAGGTGATGGCAGCAGGCTCACTAGTTAACTAGTTGATGCATCCTTTGTCCAAACTAGTTACTAGTGAGGTCATAAATGTATACTAGTAAACTAGTTGAAGCCTAAATTCACACTAGTCAGCTAGTGGCACAGAATTAAAATTAGGAGGCGGAGAACTCTGGAAATTGAGGCTTTCTATTGGCTCCCTATGTCCAAATAGAAGATGACAACCAATCACAGCGCAGAATTTCACAAAATCCCACCCACAACATTTGCATGTGGCACACAAGTTAACATGCTGGCCAAAGGAACTTTAACTAGTAAACTAGTGGCTTCAGTGTGACACTTACATGTAAACTAGTGAAGGCAGAACTGCTCACTAGTTAACTAGTGAAGACACAAATGCCCACTAGTTAACTAGCGAGGTCTAAAAAGTGTCACTAGTTTACTAGTGTGCACCAAAACACCCACTAGTGAACTAGTGATGGCAATTTCCATTCAACTAGTTAACTAGTGAGGTGCAAAAAGTGTCACTAGTTTACTAGTGTGCCCCAAAATGCCCACTTGTTAACTAGTGAAGGCCATTTCAGCCCCACTAGTTAACTAGTGAGATGCCAAAATGGTCACTTGTTAACATGTAAAGGCCAAAATACCCACTAGTTTACTAGTGAGGGTGTTGTGGGCCTTACTAGTTAACTAGTGGCATGTATATTTTGTTCACTTGTTAACTAGTTACACCTAAAAAGAGAAACAAGCTGACCGTTTTTGTCCACTAGTTAACTAGTGGAACAATTGAAGTCTCACTAGTTTGCATGTGTGGCAGTGAAGCAGCTCACTAGTTAACTAGTGCCTGAAACGGCTATTATGCAAATTCTAATGAGAGGGTGGGTAGAAGACTCCTATTGGATATTATGTAAGAATCCCACCCAGTCTAAATGTAAATTTACTGTTCATAGCCTTGCGATCAGGTCCTGATGGGTGCCCCTAGTGGCTAAAGAGACACACTGCTCTGCAACGGTACTTCAGTATAGATAGTAAAGCAGAGCCTGCAGTATGCAGTATCTCATATTCTGTCAAAATGGTTTTTAATAATAACAGGGAAACCCCATGCTTTAACAAGTGAGCTCTTAGTGATCCACACCAAAGATTCAAGGGATTGATTTTAATATTAGGCCTATTCTTTGTTTATTGTTGCTAGGCAACCACAGACATAAATGTATCCATTCAGTCACGCTTTTCTGATTAATAACTGAAAAACAAAAGATTGTACACATTAACTGCACATAGTTTCAAAAGTAATTAAAAGCTCAAGAAAAAAAATCCATGCACTTGTAAGGAATTGAACCCTGGTCTCCCACATGAGGTCCTGCTGCTTAACCACTTGAGCTAGTCTTGCCACATCAGCAATGCTATCATCAATGTTCATGTTACTTTTACGTTTTGGTTGCTAGGGAACCATATACAAATGCCTCCAGTTTTATCGCGATTTTCAGACTAATAACTGAAAAACTAAAGATTGTAGACATTAACTGAACGAAGATTACAGCAATACACCACAACTTTGTCACTAGACGTGTTATCAAAACATATTTTTATGGTCAAACGATCTTAGTTTATAAAAGTTTGCTCTTAGAACAGCCTGGACGAAGTCAGCCATGTTTTCTAGGTTTCTGAGTCCTAAATGGACCAATCAAAATCCTTGTTCCGCCTTCTTCATTTGCATGCAAGTGCGACATTGCGCACTAGTAAACGTGGCCAATGTTACGTCCCACTAGTTAACTAGTTGCACAAAATGCCAGCCGTTTGTGTATTTATTCAAATTCCACTAGTTTACTAGTGTGAGGGTCATTTTTCTCCTGCTAGTTCATTATGGACAGTGTTTTGTCCTCACTAGTTAACATGTAAGGCTCAAAATGCCCTCTATAAGCTAGTGAAAGGCATTAATAATGCAGATATGCTCACTAGTTAACTAGTAAGCATGTCCTGTTCCATTACTAGTAAACTAGTAAGGCCAAACATGTCAACTAGTTAACTAGTGAAGGCCAATGTCTCACTAGTTAACTAGTAAGAGTACCTTTTGCATTACTAGTAAACTAGATAGCTCCAAAAACAGCCACTAGTGTGTGTCTTGTGCGCACTAGTTAACTAGTGAGCTGCTTTACTGCCACACATGCAAACTAGTGAGACTTAAATTGTTCCACTAGTTATCTAGTGGACAAAAATGGTCAGCTTGTTTGTGTTTTTAGGTGTAACTAGTTAACTAGTGAACAAAATATGCATGCCACTAGTTAACTAGTAAGGCCCACAACACCCTCACTAGTAAACTAGTGGGCCTTTTGGCCTTTACATGTTAACATGTGAGCGTTTTGGCATCTCACTAGTTAACTAGTGGGGCTGCAATGGCCTTCACTAGTTAACTAGTGGGCATTTTGGGGCACACTAGTAAACTAGTGACACTTTTTGCACCTCACTAGTTAACTAGTCGAATGGAAATTGCCATGACTAGTTCACTAGTGGGTGTTTTGGTGCACACTAGTAAACTAGTGACACTTTTTAGACCTCACTAGTTAACTAGTGGGCATTTGTGTCTTCACTAGTTAACTAGTGAGCAGTTCTGCCTTCACTAGTTTACATGTAAGTGTCACACTGAAGCCACTAGTTTACTAGCTAGAGTTCCTTTGGCCAGCATGTTAACTTGTGTGCCACATGCAAATGTTGTGGGTGGGATTTCGTGAAATTCAGCACTGTGATTGGTTGTCATGTTCTATTTGGACATAGGGAGCCAATAGAAAGCCTCAATTTCCAGAATTCTCCGCCTCCTAATTTGAATTCTGCGCCACTAGTTGACTAGTGTGAATTTTGTCTTGAACAAGTTTACTAGTATACATTTATGACCTCACTAGTTAACTAGTTTGGACAAAGGATGCATCAACTAGTTAACTAGTGAGCCTGCTGCCATCACCTAGCTAGCTAGTAAGCCATTTATGGTTCACTAGTTAACTAGTGACATTGACCTACTGCAACTAGTTAACTAGTGAGGTGTTTTGCCTTCACTAGTAAACATGTGCACATTTTTGGCTGTCACTAGTTAACTAGTGAGACCCAAAAACCTTCAACTAGCTGACTGGTATGCATTTTGGCCTTTACTAGTTAACTAGTAGACATTTCTGGCTCTCACTAGTTAACTAGTGAAGCTAAAATGTGTTCACTAGTTAACTAGTGAGCCTTTTGGCTCCCACTGGTTAACTAGTGTGCATATTTTGGCCCTCACTAGTTAACTAGTTCACACAAACATGGCTCACTAGTTAACTAGTTGACAAAAATGGCTTACATGTACATGAATATTATGCCTGATATCAAGATATCAGAATGAATGCTCAATCGGCTTACCATAGGCCAAATTACATAGAAGTTAACAACTTGGAATTTGACATTCAGTAGTCAGCTAGTAAAAATTTTTGTACATTACTAGTTGACTAGTAAAATATAGAAGTCTTTAAACTAGTTAACTAGTGCACATTTCAGTGTCCACTAGTTAACTAGTGAACATGCTGAGCATTACTAGTTAACTAGTAAGATATGAAACATATGAACTAGTTAACTAGAGAGAATTTGGGCCTTACTAGTTAACTAGTGAGCATTTTGGCTGTCACTAGTTAACTAGTTCACACAGAAATGGCTCACTAGTTAACTAGTGGACAGAAATGGCTTGCATGTACATGACAATTATGCCTGATATCAAGATATCTGAATAAATGCTCAATCGGCTTGCCATAGATGAGTGCAAATGCGTGCAGGCTATGCTAGGTTTTAGTAAAGCATGGTTTAAGAATAACTATTCCATACGGTCTCGCAAGCAGCCTCCTTCAAATACGCCGTTGAATGCCGAAATACCGATGCATTTATTTGACATATCGCGCGTTGCGCCGGTAAAGGGAATGACAGATGTCATTCTCATTGGTTTAAAATGATGTTACGCCCCAAACACACCCATATGACTGATTAAAAAACCTAGGAACACCTTGTTGCGCCATGCGCTCCACGTTTGATAACGAAACCCCTCCCAATGTGAACTGGACATCCTACTAAATTTGAATAGACTTTTGACGAGTGACGATGCACTTTAGAATGTCATGATAGAGGTACAAAACTTAGAACAACCTAGAGTCACACAACTTAGAACAACCTAAAGTCACACAACTTAGAACAACCTAAAGTCACACAACTTAGAACCTAGAGTCACAAAACTGAGAACAACCTAGAGTCACACAACTTAGAACAACCTAGAGTCACAAAACTTAGAACAACCTAGTCACACAACTTAGAACAACCTAGAGTCACAAAACTTAGAACCTAGTCACAAAACTTAGAACAACCTAGAGTCACACAACTTAGAACAACCTAGAGTCACAAAACTTAGAACCTAGAGTCACAAAACTTAGAACAACCTAGAGTCACAAAACTTAGAACCTAGAGTCACAAAACTTAGAACAACCTAGAGTCACAAAACTTAGAACAACCTAGAGTCACACAACTTAGAACAACCTAGAGTAAAAAAACTTGAATCCAGGGACTGGTGGTTCATGACATTGCATTTAAATTCCTCATCCTTTGAGATTAATGTTGTTGGTTCATTAGCCTCTATCTTCTGCAACTACATGTTATTGCAGTTGTCGCAAATCTTCTGCCCAGGCTTTGCTTTTAAGCTTGTTGCCTTGGCTTCATCTACTACCCTCAGATTATCTGAAAGACAGATACATGTATTGATAAGTCTTTGGAAATACAATCAATCCAATAACACCAAGAGGGCCTGAAAAAATACCATTGTTTAACATGAAAACAAGCCAATGATGAGAAGGAAATCTGCGTATTTTAAAAAGTACATTTGCGTAATGTTTTGAGCTGGTGATATGGGTCACAGCAAGCTTTCTGCAAACTTTCATATCTTGTCAGGAAAGTCTTTTCATGGTGAAAACATATGGTAGCCCCATTTTTCAGTGAAACACCACTTCACCACTCCAGGAGTCTCTTTTCATCAGGAGACAAACTTTCTACAGGCAGAGTACTTTTTTTCTCCAATAAGTGCTCTTATGACAAACTTCATTCAGAAAAATACCAACTGTGCATTGATCAGATTCTGCCATCCTTATATACAACTATTCATCTGCACATACAGACTTGGACTGACTTATTTCAGTCTAGAAGATCTACTAAAAGCCTAAATTGAATCTGATAACAAGTGGCTCGTTTCAAATACAGGTGTGAACAATGACCAAAACTTTATTGCCCTTTATAGAGAAACAGTGTAATAGTATATCAGTAGGCCTAATGAACCTCTTCAATATAATGACCAAAACGGCTTGGCGTCTGATTGTTGAAACCACTTAAGGTGGTTTAAGACACAGCCCTTTTGTGGATACAAGTGTCTTAACCCACCTTTGCATGTGTCACAGGCAGGTCTCTTTCATCTGGGATATCTGTGGTTTTCAGGAAATTAATGGCCAGCAGTCTTAATATTTAATTGTTTGCCATCACTGAGCATAATACTAAGTTATTTCCACTATTTTTTTATGCTTTATCATCACTAAATTCTCCCTGATCTACATTCCGGACTTCTGGAAAAAAATGTCCAAAATGGTGTATTCCCTCGTTTGGTAACATAAGGCATATTTTCACTAGCCTCGTGAGACCATCCTGATCTCGCGAGCTTCAGGGTTTCACTCGCAGATCAGTCTGGATACTTTCCGTTAAAGAAAATTTGGAGCAGTTCACCAAACGAACGTCCAATCAGCGTTGGCTTTGAGGCGGGTTGAGGTGTGACGCAACGAACAACATGACGGCATCCACAGAGATGAGCATAGCTATCGCGCAAGTTTTATTCAAATTAGAAAGTATTCCTGGGTAAACTGTGAAGCTATGAGTCTCAGCCATGCAGCTGGGAGGAATGAACGACACAGACATCCTCCACGGCTGATTCCAGTTCATAATGGAGGAATATACTATCTTCAGAAGTGTAGGGCCTACCGTGAAAACTTGATGGGAATTGTCGTTGATTAGGTTCATAAATGGTAAGTTAAAACATCTTAACGTTTGTCACGTTACCTAACTTAATTGTATGTTAAACGGCATTAGAAGAATACTTTGTTCATCTAATTGGTTGATTTGGCCCGTCGATAACCAACAAAGGTGGTGATAGACAGATGGTTTATCCAATCAGCTAACCAGTATGTCCGCCCCTTCCCAAAAGTTCTTCAATGAAAAGTTCCCAGATGGATATGCGGAGCAAATTCGCTCTAATTACCCCTCCAGCCTGAGGGCCGCACAGGGAGCCCAGCGTGGCCGTCTGCCCAGGGAGAGGGCACTCAGGGCGGGGAGGAGAGGAGCACGTCACTGCCCCTCCTCACCCACCATCCAGCACCTCCAGGGTCCCTGTGGGCCCCACCAGCTCTTCAGGAGGATTCAGGAGATGGAGGAGTACACCACACCACCAGCTCTTCAGGAGGAGGCAGGAGATGGAGGAGTACACCACACCACCAGCTCTTCAGGAGGAGGCAGGAGATGGAGGAGTACACCACACCACCAGCTCTTTAGGAGGAGGCAGGAGATGGAGGAGTACACCACACCGCCAGGTCAAAGGGTAGAGGTCATCACCTCCCCATAGAAGACATTAGCGAGGAGGGAAGCACACACACACTGTGAGAAACTGAACTTTATCGTTCTCACTACCTCACCCGCGTTGCCCTGCAAGCGCAGACACGAGAGAAAGAGACTCATTTGTTCGTACACACACGCACACAGTTCTCCACTGCGTCCCTCTTTGAATGTAAAATGTTTTGTTTGTGATGTTAAGTGTTGTTGCATGTTCGGGGGGCTTTGGGTTATACAAGAGATGTACGGGGGGTTTTATTATTGGTGTCGGGTGTTTGCCGCCGGTTTGGCGTTCGTTCACGCTGTAAACCAATTGTTTGGTTTGCCGCGATTCTGCTCATTCATTCATTCACTCATTACAACGTCATTACCAACTTCATTCTTGTCAATAACAATTACATAGTGTGGTACCCACTAGTTTGTCGTCCATTTGCCAGGTCATATCTTCTGTATAGTGCCCATAATCTGGTTAACGCATACATCTACTCACAACACTTCCTGACGCTCCGACCTCTGTCACTGTCCCATTGCGGAAGCGCGCTCCGCGCCGGGACAGGTTATTTTAAACATTCTGCAGGGGTAGGGAGCAGGGCATTATGCTACAGGGGTGTTTAGGATATTCTTTTGGTGGTTTTGTTTCTTTATGCCTTGTGGTTAGGTGCATAGTTATAACAGACATATGTTTTGTTCATTATATACTTTTCTGTTGTTTTCTATATCATTGTTATGTTGATTTATGCTATCTATTATTGAGCCATATTTTGATGTTTCCCTAGTTCAATGGTGTGCCTCAATTATTCTCATACGGGCCATTTGAGAGTAATAGCTGGGGCTATTTAAGGGGGTAGCTCAGTTCCCAAAGTGTGCGTAGTAGGTGGACTCTCCTGTTGTGAGGCAGAGTAAGTTATGTGTTATGCTGATACTTTGGACTATGCATTGTTTGGGCTATTTTTGTTTGTTTTTGGTAGGGAAAAGTATTTTGTTTATTAGTGTTGCTATTTTTGAATATATATATATATATATAAATAAATCATTGGAATTAACAGAAGCTACATCCAACCTCTCCTGTAAGTGCCTTTTTCTCCATTTCCACCCAAACTCACAATCCAACACGTGGGTTGACCGCCCGGTCGCTCACATTTGGTGGCAGTGGTGGGATTGTGACGCCTCCTGACAAACTGGAGAGGAGAAGTGGAAAGAGAGGTGGAAAGCGAGGACGAGGTGGAAAGCAAGATCGTACCTGGCGGAGGATGGCATATCGACGCCTAGAGCGGACAGACCAGGGGGAGGTCACGGAGGCAGAGGAAGAGCCACAAGGGGCCGATGGAGGAGCACTAGAGGGTGAGGTGCCAGAAGGGACGGACATGGCCGGGCTGTATGCGCTGCTGCAGAAAACGCTGAAGTCTCAGGAGCGTGAGTTCTTTAAGCAGGAGCAGCGATGGCGAAGCGTACAGGTCCAGTTGAACCAGCTCCGGGATGACGTTGATGAAAATCGTCAGCCGCCAGCACATCCACCAGCACTGCCGCCAGCCCAGCCACAGGCACCCCCAGCACCAGCACCACCCCTAGCACCCGCAGCGCCGCCAGCCCAGCCACAAGCACCACCCGTTCAGCCGCCAGTCCAGCCACCAGTGCAGCCCGCAAATCCAACGGCTCCAGTGGCATGGTCACGTGCTGCTGTTCCCAGGTATGAGGAAGGAGAAGATATAGAGCAGTATCTTACCACTTTTGAGCGGCTAGCTGCAGTGTACCGTTGGCCCAGGGAAGACTGGGCAGTGTATCTAGTGCCGTATCTCAGTGGTAAGGTGCATACGTGGCAATGGATTTTAATGACTCTATGGATTATGGAAAAGTGAAGGAGGCAATTCTGGAAAAATATGAAATTAATGAAGAGATCTACAGGAGAAGATTCCGGGAGCCAGACTTCAGACATGGAGAATCTCCAAAAGAACTCTACCACCGACTAAAGGATCTGTTCCGGAAATGGATTAGACCTGAGGAGAAGACGGTCGAAGACATTGGGGAAGTTCTCATCCTTGAGCAGTTCCTGCGTACCCTGTCACCGGAGGTCAGAGTATGGGTTAAGGAACACAACCCGCAGACAGGCCAGGTTGCAGCAGAGCTGGTAGAGAACTTTGTGGCGGCTCGTAAAGGTTCGAAAAACTTTCGCGGTGACACGACTTCCAGAACCTTGGCCCGGGGTAAGTCAGATGGGTTTGGTGGTAGTAGTGGTCCCCGTCCTAGTGAGCGTAGAATTGGTGAGAGAAGCTCTTACCAACCCCCTAGGCATGCTACTATCCCCAAGGAACGCCCTGCAGAAAGGATTGTTTGTCACTATTGTGGACAAGATGGACACATTAAACCAGACTGCCCTGTTAGAAAGCCCAAAGGAGCTAGTCACTGTTGTCTCCCTGGGTCTGAAAAGCAAGGGGTTATGGGTAGGCTACAAACTGTCCCTGTGTTAGTGGGTGGGAAGTTAGCCAGCGCCCTGATAGATACAGGAAGCTCCCAGACTTTACTTCAACCCCACCTAGTGGACAGACAAGATCATGTAGCTGGAAAAAAACTAAAAGTGATCTGTGTGAATGGAGATGAGCATGAATACCCAGTGGCCAAGGTGTATATAGAGGTGCAAGGACAGGTTTATCGGTTGACTGTTGGTATTGTTGAGCGCCTCAGTCATCCTGTTGTCCTAGGGCAAGATATTTTGGTCCTGCCTGAGTTAGTGCAGTCCAATAAGCCCGTTAATGTGGTTATCACCAGGTCCCAGGCAAAATCTCAGGGAAAAGACTCCTTAGAGCACAATGTGATCGATCCCCAGAGAGAGCTGCCCTTTTTCCAAAGTGAGGTCATTCCCCAAATTAAGTCAAAGGCTACAAAGAGCCGTAAGCAGAGAAGACGAGAGAAACTAGTGGGAGCACTCCAGAGAATGCAGAATGGGGAGGGCACGCCCCTAGGGGGAGGAGCTGGGGAAGACATAGCCGGTGACATGGAGAAGTGGCAGAAGCAGGACCCTACATTGCAGGAAGCCCTCAGCAAGGTTAGCAGTGTAGATGGGGTGCTAACTGGGGTTTCAGCCACTTTGTCTGGGGAGAGCTACATTTTGAGAGAAGGCTTGCTGTATCACCAACCCGAGGGGGATAAGGCAGAGCAGCTAGTGGTACCCAAGATGTTAAGAGACCGTGTGCTTTCCCTCGGCCATAGTATCCCCTGGGCAGGACATCTCAGCACAACAAAAACCTTTGAGAGAGTTGCTGCAAGGTTTTATTGGCCAGGGATGTACAAAGAAGTGCAGGAGTATTGCAAGTCTTGCACTGTGTGTCAGCTCACCAGCAAAAGGAAGACCAGTCCATTTCCACTTCAGCCACTCCCCATCATTGAGGTTCCCTTTGCAAGAATAGGGATGGATATTGTAGGGCCTTTAGAGAGGACGCAGAATGGCCACAGATACATCCTGGTAGTCTGTGACTATGCTACCCGTTACCCAGAGGCTTTCCCCCTACGCAAAGTAACCGCCACAGCCATCTCACAAGCTCTCCTTCAGCTGTTTTCCAGAGTAGGAATACCCCAAGAAATCTTAACCGACCAGGGTACAGCCTTTCTGTCCAAACAGTTGAAGCAGGTCTATAGTTTACTTGGTATCAAAGGGATCAGGACCACACCATATCACCCACAAACTGATGGCCTGGTTGAACGGTACAACCAGACTCTGAAGGGTATGATCAGGAAGTATGTGGCTTCCAACGGAAAAGATTGGGACCGCTGGCTTCCATATTTGCTTTTTGCGTATCGTGAGGTACCCCAAGCCTCTACGGGCTTCTCACCGTTTGAACTTTTGTATGGAAGACCGGTGAGGGGGCCCCTGGATTTGTTGAAAGAGGCCTGGGAGGGACCAAAAGCTCCAGAGACCAACAGCGTTCTCTCTCATGTCCTGCAAATGAGAGAGAAAATGGAGGAAATGTCAGAACTGGTCCGGAGTAACCTTGAACAGGTGCAGCGTCGCCAGAAAATCTGGTATGATCGGACAGCCAGACAAAGAACCCTTCATACGGGGCAGAAAGTCCTTCTACTCCTACCCACCTCTGAGAACAAGCTGTTGGCCCAGTGGCAGGGGCCATTCACGGTAAGCCGCAAGGTGGGACCTGCGACCTATGAGATCGACGTGCCGGGCAGGAGGAAGTCCCAGCGGGTCTTCCATGTTAACCTGCTAAAGGAATGGAAGGAGCGTGACACCCAGGCCAGTGTGCAGCTTCTGGTGCGAGCCGTTGGAGAGGACGAGGACAACCCAGAGCAGTTCTTCCCGGCCACTCAACCACCTTCAGCTCTTGACCTGTCTCACCTTACTTCACAGCAACAGAGGGAGCTAGAGACCGTCCTTCCAGCTGGACTGTTCCAAGAAAAGCCCGGTTTCACCACAGTAGTGGAGCATTCCATTCCTCTGAAGGATCCCACTCCGGTCCGTCAGAGAATGTATCGCATCCCAGAGCGTTTACTCCCTATGCTCAAAGACGAGGTAGAGGAGATGCAGACACTGGGGGTCATTGAGAGATCCCACAGTGAATGGAGCAATCCGGTTGTTCTTGTGCCTAAAAAGGACGGGACAATCCGGTTTTGTATTGACTTTCGCAAAGTGAATGCCCAGTCACAATTCGACGCCTATCCCATGCCCAGGTTGGAGGATTTGATTGAACGCCTGGGTAAGGCTAGTTTCATCACCACCCTGGACCTGTGCAAAGGCTATTGGCAGGTACCCCTGGCCAAGCAGGACCGGCCGTACACTGCCTTCAGGACCCCTCAAGGATTATTTCAGTTCATTGTGATGCCTTTTGGCCTGCAGGGGGCGCCAGCCACGTTCCAAAGGCTCATGGATCGTGTTCTTGAGGGCACGGGGTCTTTTGCCGCGGCATATCTTGATGACATTGTGATATACAGTACCACGTGGAAAGACCACCTGCATCATGTTGGTGACGTGCTACAGCGCATCAAGAGAGCAGGACTCACAGTGCACCCCAAAAAGTGTGACTTTGCCAAACCGGAAGTCAGGTATTTGGGGCATGTACTGGGAAGAGGGATTATCCGACCCCAAAAAGACAAAGTGCAGGCTGTACAGGACTGTGCACAGCCACAAACCAAAAAGGAGGTCCGGTCCTTCCTAGGACTGGTTGGCTGGTACCGCAGGTTCGTGCCAGACTTTTCCTCCCGAGCTGCACCACTTTCGGATTTGACCCGGAAGTCTGGGTCCAGTCGAGTGCAGTGGGGGCCAGAGCAGGAGTCAGCCTTCAATGACCTGAAGGGGGCTCTGTGTCAGGATCCAGTGTTACAGAGCCCGGACTTCGACAAACTGTTCACGGTCCAGACTGATGCTTCTGGTGTTGGACTAGGGGCAGTCTTGCTCCAAGGAGAGGGGACTGACCAGAGGCCTGTGGCTTATATTAGCCGCAAGCTATTCCCCCGAGAGACAAGATATGCAGCTATTGAGCTGGAATGCCTAGCCATCAAATGGGCTCTTGATACCTTTAGGTATTACTTGCTAGGCAGAGATTTTCTGTTAGAGACTGACCACCGCGCTCTTCAGTGGCTTGGGCGTATGAAGGACTCGAATGCAAGGATAACCAGGTGGTTTCTTGCTTTGCAGCCATATCGGTTCCAGGTACATTATCGTACTGGGAAACAAAATGTGGTCGCAGACTTTTTGTCTCGCCACCCTGGTGGTGAGACTTCAGAGGGGACGGGAAATGTGAGAAACTGAACTTTATCGTTCTCACTACCTCACCCGCGTTGCCCTGCAAGCGCAGACACGAGAGAAAGAGACTCATTTGTTCGTACACACACGCACACAGTTCTCCACTGCGTCCCTCTTTGAATGTAAAATGTTTTGTTTGTGATGTTAAGTGTTGTTGCATGTTCGGGGGGCTTTGGGTTATACAAGAGATGTACGGGGGGTTTTATTATTGGTGTCGGGTGTTTGCCGCCGGTTTGGCGTTCGTTCACGCTGTAAACCAATTGTTTGGTTTGCCGCGATTCTGCTCATTCATTCATTCACTCATTACAACGTCATTACCAACTTCATTCTTGTCAATAACAATTACATAGTGTGGTACCCACTAGTTTGTCGTCCATTTGCCAGGTCATATCTTCTGTATAGTGCCCATAATCTGGTTAACGCATACATCTACTCACAACACTTCCTGACGCTCCGACCTCTGTCACTGTCCCATTGCGGAAGCGCGCTCCGCGCCGGGACAGGTTATTTTAAACATTCTGCAGGGGTAGGGAGCAGGGCATTATGCTACAGGGGTGTTTAGGATATTCTTTTGGTGGTTTTGTTTCTTTATGCCTTGTGGTTAGGTGCATAGTTATAACAGACATATGTTTTGTTCATTATATACTTTTCTGTTGTTTTCTATATCATTGTTATGTTGATTTATGCTATCTATTATTGAGCCATATTTTGATGTTTCCCTAGTTCAATGGTGTGCCTCAATTATTCTCATACGGGCCATTTGAGAGTAATAGCTGGGGCTATTTAAGGGGGTAGCTCAGTTCCCAAAGTGTGCGTAGTAGGTGGACTCTCCTGTTGTGAGGCAGAGTAAGTTATGTGTTATGCTGATACTTTGGACTATGCATTGTTTGGGCTATTTTTGTTTGTTTTTGGTAGGGAAAAGTATTTTGTTTATTAGTGTTGCTATTTTGAATATATATATATATATATATAAATAAATCATTGGAATTAACAGAAGCTACATCCAACCTCTCCTGTAAGTGCCTTTTTCTCCATTTCCACCCAAACTCACAATCCAACACGTGGGTTGACCGCCCGGTCGCTCACACACACACACGGATCCTGGATAGGGGTCGACCGGGCTATTCTGACAGTAAAGGGGGATGTAATGTATTGATGAAGCAGTCCTTGAGTGATCTGACCGAAGAAACATACACACACACACACACACACACACACACACACACACACACACACACACACAGACCTTTGTGTGATCAGACATCAGACTCAAGAGGAAAACAATCTCTGTTAGTGTGGAAGCCTGTCTCTGTTCCAGCATGGGAAAAGCCGAGCCTCCATTAGTCTAATTCCCCAGGTACTTTCAGTATGCTCTAGTGATATCTACACATTCCAAATCACATCAAAAGCCACCAACAGGACATTTCAGTATGCTGTAATGATATCTACACATTCAAATCACATCAAAAGCAATCAACAGGACATTTCAGTATTCTGTAGTGATATCTGCACATTACAAATCACATCAAAAGCCATCAACAGGACATTTCAGTATTCTGTAGTGATATCTGCACATACAAATCACATCAAAAGCCATCAACAGGACATTTCAGTATTCTGTAGTGATATCTGCACATTACAAATCACATCAAAAGCCATCAACAGGACATTTCAGTATTCTGTAGTGATCTCTGCACATTACAAATCACATCAAAAGCCACCAACAGGACATTTCAGTATTCTGTAGTGATATCTGCACATTACAAATCACATCAAAAGCCACCAACAGGACATTTCAGTATTCTGTAGTGATATCTGCACATTACAAATCACATCAAAAGCCACCAAGCAAAGAGAGGGGAGTGATAGACAGATAGACAGAGAAGAGAGACAGACATATGGAGAGAGACAGACACATGGAGAGAAAGAAAGACAGACACATGGAGAGAGAGACAGACATATGGAGAGAGAGAGAGACAGACATATGGAGAGTGAGACAGACATATGGAGAGTGAGAGAGACAGACATATGGAGAGTGAGACAGACATATGGAGAGTGAGAGAGACAGACATATGGAGAGTGAGACAGACATATGGAGAGAGAGAGACAGACATATGGAGAGAGAGAGAGACAGACATATGAAGAGTGAGAGAGACAGACATATGGAGAGTGAGACAGACATATGGAGAGTGAGAGAGACAGACATATGGAGAGAGAGAGAGACAGACACATGGAGAGAGAGAGAGACAGACATATGGAGAGAGAAAGAGAGAGAGAGACATGGAGAGAGAGACAGACATATGGGAAATAAGCAGAGGATGGGAAAACTGATTAAAGAGCAGAAGCCTGTGTGTCAATATGCCACTGATAGCAAGGAGAGACACAGGAGGGAAAAGAAGCTTTAATTCAAATGGATCGCAGTATTTGGAGACATGAATTCATTCCCCACACAGCAATTCCCCGAGCTGTTTCTGCTAGATGCTGAGTATGTTGATGAGGGACTTGATAACCGCTACAGTGACAATAAAAAAGTTAACATTTCAAATACGCATTGAGGAGTGAATAAACCGGATCTGGGAATGAAAGCAGAAAGTTTTGCAGATCGCTTTTCATCAACTCGGTTATGATGTGCTGAACAGATTTGTTCCCAAGGCGACGAATCACGCTGGTACATCATTAATGATGGCAACAATTCAATTCAATTCAGCTGGATTCATATTATCCACTGACAATAACAACTGAACTCATCTGAAGGCTCTTCAGAGAGCCATAAGCCTGAATCATTTAGCAAAAGCACTAAAGAATCAGGGTAACACAAACTTCCCTTTCAATGTGAAAACACCTTGATTTGCGCTCATGAACGGGGACCCGGCCACTTTTGGTCAGCTGGAGGCAGATAGCAAAGGAGGCTGAAAGGAAGGGAGGAGAGAAGACACACATCACACATGTCTATATGGAGAACACACACATCACACATGTCTATATGGAGAACACACACATCACACATGTATATATGGAGGAGAAGACACACATCACACATGTCTATATGGAGAACACACACATCACACATGTCTATATGGAGAACACACACATCACACATGTCTATATGGAGAACACACACATCACACATGTCTATATGGAGAAGACACACATCACACATGTATATATGGAGAACACACATCACACATGTCTATATGGAGAATACACACATCACACATGTCTATATGGAGAACACACATCACACGTCTATATGGAGAGCACACACATCACACATGTCTATATGGAGAACACACACATCACACATGTCTATATGGAGGAGACACACATCACACATGTCTATATGGAGGAGAAGACACACATCACACATGTCTAGATTGAGAACACACATCACACATGTCTATATGGAGAACACACATCACACGTCAATATGGAGAGCACACACATCACACATGTCTATATGGAGAACACACATCCCACATGTCTATATGGAGAGCACACACATCACACATGTCTATATGGAGAACACACATCACACGTCTATATGGAGAGCACACACATCACACATGTCTATATGGAGAACACACACATCACACATGTATATATGGAGGAGACACACATCACACATGTCTATATGGAGGAGAAGACACACATCACACATGTCTAGATTGAGAACACACATCACACATGTCTATATGGAGAACACACATCACACGTCTATATGGAGAGCACACACATCACACATGTCTATATGGAGAACACACATCACACATGTCTATATGGAGAGCACACACATCACACATGTCTATATGGAGAACACACATCACACGTCTATATGGAGAGCACACACATCACACATGTCTAGATGGAGCACACACATCACACATGTCTAGATGGAGAACACACATCACACATGTCTATATGGAGAGCACACATCACACATGTCTATATGGAGGAGACACATCACACATGTCTATATGGAGGAGAAGACACACATCACACATGTCTATATGGAGAACACACATCACACATGTCTATATGGAGAACACACACATCACACATGTCTAGATGGAGGAGAACACACGCATCACACATGTCTATATGGAGAACACACATCACATGTCTATATGGAGAGCACACACATCACACATGTCTAGATGGAGGAGACACACATCACACGTCTAGATGGAGGAGACAAACATCACACATGTCTATATGGAGGAGAAGACACACATCAAACATGTCTATATGGAGGAGACACACACATCACACATGTCTATATGGAGGAGACACATCACACATGTCTATATGGAGAACACACACATCACACATGTCTATATGGAGGAGAACACACATCACACATGTCGTCATTAAAAAATGTGGCTTAAAGAAAAGTCCTGTGTGAGAATTCCAACGGCTGTTTTATGTGTATTAAAAATGGACACTCTCCTAATCAAGGAGTAGTTGTGAATAGCTGCTGATTTGAAAACAGATTTGGCAACTTTAACAGAAATACATAATAAAATCAACAACTGCAAACTGTACAAAATGTGTTTCCATCAATCTAGTTGCATAATAACCTGCATGCAAATGGAGAGTTAACAACCTCCTCTAACACATTATTCTCTTACTTGAATTGGAAGACTTTATGCAAATTTCAATTCGGTCTCCATTCAGAACCTCCTATTAGAATGATCAAAATGTCATTAAAACGGTCCAGCTAAGGGCATGGGCTGTGGGACACAGGAAGTGGTTGCAGCAGAAGAACACAAACAATTTGTAGACACACACACACACAGTGTTCAAATAACAGTGTGAGCACATTATTAACCTAAACGAGCAAACCCCACCCCATCCCAATTCCAAATGTGCTGTAGGAGAGGGCTTTCTGCACACCTCCAGTTGAGTTGCATTCAGAAACAGGCTTTTGCAGGTGCTCAGTCAGACCTGATTAGGCAATTCACTATTCAGCTTTTGTGTGTGACTGTGTGTGTCTCTCTCATGTGTGTGTGTGTCCACCTGTACAGCATATAAACCACTCCAAAAACCCCATTAACCTCTTCATGAATGCCGACCAATCGATTCTTTTACATGCAATCAGGGAGCGGGAACAGGACTATGCATGCACCGTGGCAATACACAGCAAACATATTTAAATAGACAGAATAAACACACACACATACCTAAGGTTCTAAATCAAATATTCATATACAGTATTATATGGAAGTAATATTATGATTAAGTGTACACAATGATCAATTTAACACATTTGTCATGTTTCAACATTCTGCTATTGAGAGTTGTAGACTAAAAAATGCTGGGTTGCAGGGTCGAACACAGCATTGGATTATTCTTAACCCAGCAAATTGGGTTGAAATTTACCCAAAGTGTTGGGTTATTTTGCAATGTGATGTCATGAGATCAAAGCACTCTCAGAGTCTGAAAACGCTAAGTAGCATACAGTTCCTAGCCTATACTGAGAAGAATCCACAATGGATAAATATTTAAAAAGATTAAGTACTGATAATCCCAAACAAACGATGGAAGTACGATGAAAATTATATTGTCTATGGATTTATTGAAAACAACGGTGGGAAGCCGATGTACGTTGTGTGTCTTCAAGTGTCTTCAGGTGCAAATGAAGCGATGAAACCGGCTAAGCTAACGCGGCACCTCATAACCAAACACCCGGAGTATATGGATAAACCGAAGGAATTCTTTGTCCAGGAAAGCGAAGGGTATCACCACCAGCGAACAAAAACTGACTTATTTGGCCACAACATCTGAGAAAGCACAGAAGGCTTCTTTTTAGTAGCCCAGCGAGTAGTAGAATGCAAGAAGCCTCATACAATCGCACAAGAGCTGATCCTCCCAGCAGCAGTCGATATGTGCGAGATAATGCTCGGGACAGAGGCAGCAAATAAATTAAAAAGCATCCCCCTCTCCGATGACACTGTGAGGCGGAGGATCGGTGACCTGGCCGATGACATCATATCACAACTTGTGGGGAGACTTCGTTGATGTGAATTGTCCCTTCAGCTGGATGAATCCACTGATGTGGCTAGTGCAGCACAGCTAATCACTCTTGTCCGCTATCCGTGGGATGGAGCAATTCTGGAGGACTTCTTGTTCTGCAAAGAGGTCCCTGGCAGGACAACGGGCGAGGAGATTTTCAAGATCCTACATGAGTTTATCGAGTTACATGAGCTGAGTTGGGGGAAATGTGTGGCCATTTGTACTGATGGAGCAGCAGCAATGATGGGCAGAAAGAGTATTCTTGTCGCTAAGATAAAGGCAGTAAACCCCAGAGTGAAATCTGTCCATTGTATGCTGCACCGAGAAGCGCTCACCTCCAAAGGTATGGAACCAGACCTGCACTTTGTGTTGAGCACAGCTGTGACTGCAGTTCATTTTGTTAAATCGAGGGCATTGCAGTCACGTTTGTTTGGGCAACTGTGTCAGGAGATAGATGCAGGCCATGACACACTTCTTTACCATTCTGAAGTGAGGTGGCTCTCCCGTGGGAACGTGCTTCAGCGGGTGTTCGAGATACGCAGCGAGATGTCAGAATTTCTGAGAACGGAAAAGCCAAGTTTTTTTCCGACCCTGAGTATGTTGCCAAATTAGCCTATCTGGAGGACGTATTCAACATTCTCAATAGCCTCAACCTCTCCATTTAAGGACGCTATGCATCCATCCTTGACATTAGCGACAAAATCACCGCATTCATGAGAAAAGCTGAGCTATGGAGAAGAAGACTTGGAGATGGAGTGACCGACATGTTCCCTCAACTCACCGATTATCTCAACGCAAGCAACATGCCAGTTGCTGTAGTATAAGTATAAGTATATATACTCTTTTGATCCCGTGAGGGAAATTTGGTCTCTGCATTTATCCCAATCCGTGAATTAGTGAAACACACTGCACACAGTGAACACACAGTGAGGTGAAGCACACACTAATCCCGGCGCAGTGAGCTGCCTGCAACAACAGCGGTGCTCGGGGAGCAGTGAGGGGTTAGGTGCCTTGCTCAAGGGCACTTCAGGCATGGCCTACTGGTCGGAGTTCGAACCGGCAACCCTCCGGTTACAAGTCCGAAGCACTAACCAGTAGGCCACGGCTGCCCCTAGTGAGAGAGGTAGCCACCTCCCACCTCACTGCACTCAGCAAGCACTTCACTTCACTTCCTACTTCACTGATGTGAACACGGTGCTTGGGACTGGGTGCGAGATCCGCTTGCTCCAGCAGCAACATGTTAACCTGACTCTCGACAGATGAATTTCGTTCCGCCTAGATCCGCCTAGCTCCACTCACATCCATCTAGTATCGGTTCCGTTGAGAGTGATCTCAGCACGAGATTGTATGGTAGAGCCAATCAGGACGCACGGCGGGAGTTTCATAGATGTGACGTAGCGTAGAAGCGACTGTGAGACTGTTCTCAGCGTCACGGGTTGGCTTCGATGTGAGTGGTTGAAGTAGTACGTCAATAGATGACGGACAAGTGGCTTATCCAATCTTATGCAAGGAGTTTTTAATAAGGCCCAGCCTTCTGAAGCACCACTCCAATGGATCGATCCCAGATGGATGAGTGGAGCTGGGTGGAACGAAATTCATCTGGCGAGAGTCAGGTTAGCAACATGTAGCCTCACTAGTAAAACAGAGGAGGAGCTGGTGGACTTGTCTTGTGACCGGACTTTGAAGGCCCGATTCCAGCAGGTGAGCCATGCAGACTTTTGGCCCTCCATCTCACGTGAGTATCCTGAACTAACAGCACAGGCCATGCAGATATTGCTTCCATTCCCTACCACTTACTTATTGCTTACTGAGTCATCTTTCTCTTTTTTTTTATTTAAATGACACACAAAGTACACAGTGACAGCAATTAACATACACATAGACATAGACATGACAAAGTTCACCTGTTCACAGAGCTACCTAAGCTTAATTAGCTGTATTGAGCAGCAACACGTACACAATCATTACAAGGAGCAGACATAGTAGTAACAACATTCATCGGCTGAGGAATCAGCGTTGCAAATACTGCAAAAAGGGGGACCATGAGTCTTCATAAGATGTCACGTTGTTTTTCAAAGATGCAGTAAGTTTTTCTAGATTTGAGTGATTAGTTAAAAGATTGAGCCATTGATTTATAGATATTTTTATTCTATTTTTCCAATTTAATAAAATAGTTTTTTTTGCAATAGTAAAAGCAATCAAGATAAAAGGCTTAAGGGCCCTATTTTAATGGTCTGAAACGGAAGTGTCTTCGCGCAAAACGCAAGTGACTTTGTGGGCGGATCTTGGGCGCTGATGCTATTTTACCGGCGGGATATTGACTGTTGCGCCCGACGCAAATCTAAAATGGGGTGGTCTGAAGTAGCTACATTAATCATGGGTGTGGTTTGGCCGTAACGTGCAATAAACCAATCAGAGCGTCATCTCACATTCCCTTTAACAACAGGCATGCTTGTTCCATAGCTGATTGCTATTATGGTGGCGTATTTGCCAGGCGCAGCCAGGAGCGTTCACAGCGCTATAATCACTGTTCAGTTGGGAACAGTTAGCTATTGATTTTTCCTCTTGACAAAATGTAATACAGAATTGTCACAAAGACATACTTTCCGATGTTTTGGGATCATTCTCACTGAATCACGAGGTTATGAATGCATGGTGATATATTTGCAATGTACAATGTAATCTAACATTACCTCTCTATAGACAATGCATATCTTCTGTCAGTTAATCTCTTCTCTCCCGTGCTGCCGCTGGGGCATTTGGGTTAAATGGCATCGGCATGCAGTTCAACATCACGTCTCCTTAAGTCCTCTAACATTTCCTAATTTATGTCATCAACACATCGGTGATTCGTGAAAATGTGTACGCTAGATTTATGCCTATTTTTTCACATGGACACCACACTGATTTCCCTCGAGTGGTAATATTTTTCTTTGAAATTATGTATGGTTTTACAGAAATGGGAACTACATTGTATAGATGAGAGGAGCTAAGTGTGAATTGCGCAGCACAGGCGGCCAAGCAAGGGCTTCGTTTAAGTTGACCTAACTTTCAACTCTGCACAGTATCCCATTAACTGCGTGACAGTAGACTATTTACAATATTTTCTGTAAAGCAGAGTTTGTAAACACGTTATCATCAACTTAATTCACGCACAACATTTATTTGAGCAGGAGAGAGAATAACAATGAATGGATGCAGCAACTACAGAAATTGTAACCATACTTGCTGCTTTCTTGTACTATCTGTTGCTGGTTAACAGCACATGAAAAGCTGATTTAAGCTAATTCACTAACTCAAGACTTCAAGGCCATCATGGATATAAAACGTTTTTTGAAAATAACGAAAGGATGGAGGGAACATAGCAAAGCTTGGTGCTTAAAACCTTACACAACGGTAAATTGGAACAAAACTAAAAGTAACTTTAGCCTTTATAGGGCTGTAGCCTATAAAGTTGTCCAGATTAATAGGTCGTAATTAGGCGTTGTTGTAAAGATATTGCATGTAGATGTTGTACTATATAGGCTACTAAATATTTAGGTCACCAATGCACGAACAAAACCGGGAAATGGACAAATATTATCAAGGCTTTGAATGTTTCCGTCTGTGCACGGAGGTGTCTGTAGATTGGTGTGCAACGCATTCATTCATGCAGGCCTGTGGTCATGCATGCGCCCTTAAAATAGCATCTGCATTTTCGCCACAGACTTTAGACCAGGGAGTTCCTGGTCTGTGGCGGAATTGTTTTCTGAAACTGCAAAATATCAACAGTGAACGTTTGCGCCGGAACACGCCCCGTCTTTTCGCTGAACCGCCCCCGTGGGCGCAATCGAATTCCCTAATTTACAGGCATGTACCTGTGGAGGGAAAATTCCAATATGCGCTGACTGCAAAATAGGAAAGACAAACGCGCGAGTATACAAAGTCAATTGCGCCCGCACGGAAGATAGAGCCCTAACTGTCTTATTGACATCTAAGTTAGACAAGTCACCAAGGAGTACAATAATGGGGCATAAGGGGATGTCATACTGTAGTTCACTATTTCAGATAGTATTTTGATCACTTCTGTCCAAAAGGAGTTGATGCATATACAGTCCCAGAGACATGGGCGGATTATGAACTTTCGGGCCCCTGGGCCCAGATGTATTAAGGGCCCCCCACTTATTGTCGTATATGTGGAAGGGGGGGTTTGGGGGTCCTCCCCCAGAATTTTTTTTTTTTGATGTGATTTCCTGTATTCTGGTGCATTTTGGGGATGGCCAATACTAAATTCAATCAGATTCATAGCCTACATCCTAATTTGTTGATATTGAGGCAATGATTCCATGCAAAGGCTTGGGCTTTCCATGCAAAGGCTTGGGCTTGACCCCTTGGGCCTGGGCCCGGTAGGCCCGTGCAGTAATCCATCCCTGCCCAGAGAGCATGGAAATAATCATCAATAGAATCTGAACAGTGTAGACATTTACTATTTTGACTAAAGCCCATCTGGTAGAGTTGCTTCATAGTTATATGGGCTCTATGTAGGACTTGATATTGGATCAGCTGAACTTTAGAATTAAAAGACATAGAGAATGTGTTGGTACATATTTTTTGCCAGTTCAGGTCTCTAGGTAGATTCTTTATGTCCTTGGACCATTTATGCATGGGGATTGAGACAGCTTCTTCGTTAGATGTTAACAAGTTGTAGCCTGGCCTTGGCCTGTCTACGTACTTCCGGTCGATTTATTTTCCCTACAGTACTCCGTCTCAAGTTAGACTTGAGGATTTCATTTGTCTTCCACCATGCTTGTAATGATGTGTTGATTGTACAACTACCGTAAACTATAGATTTTTAATGGTTTTATCCATAAATAGAAGGTTCTGCAGTCTTGGCCCTTGAGTTAACATATTTTCTATATCTAACCAGGGAGGATTGTCAAACTTAATCCAATGGCAGACATGTAGGATCTGATGAGATAAAAAAAATAAAGTTTGGGGCTCCAAGTCCTCCACTGTGTTTTGGCCTCTGGAGCGAGCTTAGACTGATTCATGCTTTACCCCCTTTCCAGTAAAATCTGGTGATGGCGCTATTAAGGGAGGAGAACCATCCAGAGGGAGGAGTAACAGGGATCATGGAAAAAAGATAGTTTACCCTCGGAAGGATATTCATTTTAACGGTGGAAACTCGTCCGAGTAGGGATAATGGCAACTTATTCCACCTTTCAAGGCTATCTTTGATGTCCTGCAGGCAGGGCCGTTTCAAGGAATTTGGGGGCCCCAAGCAAAATGGACATGGAGGCCCCCCCCCCCCCACACACACACACACCGCACGCAAAGCCTACAGGAACCACAGCATAGCCATACAGTTTAAGTTCACCCACACTTTATATAAATAAAAAATGTTGACAGTGCAAATACTGCTGTTACATATATATACTGTGCATTAGTTTTCAACATTTGCAAAAACACCACCATACCATAAAATCCAATGTCAGCTTCTTCCTCATGAATGGAGGATGAAGTTGATGGTGTACCTGGGAAGATAATTGAAAACAAATCTGAAATTACCTGTGAAGTACGTTTGACCATTTCACTGTTAGCATATTGGAAAAGGTCATTAACAGCTCAGCTCAGTGAGAGAAATTCATTCTACCTTCATCAGTGGAGGTATCCTTAGGAAGAGCCTGAGGGCTGAGAAATTTAAGCAAAGCACCTTGAGGGAGAAAGAAAAGATATGTTAGCATTTCCATATTTTGATATTTAGAAGGGATGCAGCTGCTTTCACCAATGCTTACTGTAAAAACACCCCAAGCTAATGTTATACATTAACCTAGGCCTACTTGTAGCTTAACATAGCATTTAAGCATGCTGCTGTTTGAGAATTAGACAGACGCACCTTGTGCTTTAAAGACAGTAAACAGCTGGCGTCCAGTCTGCTTTGATGCACGGAATTTATCGTGTGGTTTTCCTAACCCCCATTTGGTAAATAGATTATCACGGTAGAATAGTTAGTATAGCAGAGAAGCTATGCCACTTTCATCAAAACCTATTACAAAGCTATAGCAATGTTATGTCATTAAATACGATAAACTGTGATTCTGGAACAGATCTGCGTCTTCCTTATCCGTTCGGGGAAAAAAGTTGCGCTAACTGTTCTAGTTTGTTACAAGCAGCATAGGCCGTCAGGCAGGTAGTTAACATAAACATTTTTTGCTAGGCTAGCCTTCCTGCTGCGACATTACACCATTACAAGTAGAGCTATTTTATCCAGTGTAATTTATCACTTACCACTATCTTGTTTTTTCTTGTCATCCTCTTCCTTTCTCTTCTTTCTTTTCTGGCTTCCGGGCGCATAACTCCGCTTCATTATGACTGCCTGTTTTATATTTTCGCGGCAGCAGAAATCACAAACCTGGCTGGCTGGCTGCTGTCAGCAACTACTTAGAGGGGCCCCCTTGAGGGGGATCCCGGTATTGCCGGTAACAATTTCGTTGCACTTCACTGCATTGACTATCAAAGGGGCGCTCACAGTTTGTCGTTGCATTTTATTCTTAATCAGTCGTTGTCTTGGGGCCCCTGGCCAGCTCAGGGCCCCAAGCAATTGCTTGGTTTGCTTGCCTTCTAGCGACGGGCCTGCCTGCAGGAGGGGGTTATAATTAATCTTGAATAGATCATTCAGGTTAGTACTTGGATGCCGAAGTACTTAATTACTTTGGAAGATTCTTTAAAAGGGAGATTCCACTCCTCATCCTTCCAAACCATGTCTGCAATGATATAGGGCGATAATTAGAGCATTGGCTATGGTCTTTATGCGGCTTGGGAATCAGTGTGATATATGCCGTGTTCATATGATGGGGTATGTGACCGTGATTTGCTCAAGTAACAGTTGTTCCTGGACCAACATTCTAAAGACGGTCCTGGACCAACAACTCTTTAACCAATCACAGCCTTGTGATGTCATCAATGTGAGTCTTCTGCTTCTCCCATTGCCATTTTGAAATTTCCCTCCAGAAACAACCAGTGGATCACCAACTTGTATCTCAATAAAGGTAGGTCCTTGCATATTTTTGTATAAAATAGTTGTAAAATAAAGTAATTCCGAGTGGAATCTGAATATATTCAACTTAGATTTTTTTTTATTTTCGTTTTAGTTGACTTGGTTCCATATTTGTCTAATGTTAGCTGCCAGGCTAGGGACCATACATTTACTGTAATACATTAGCTTCCTAATAGGTAATTCAGTGGCTATGCATCTTTTAAAGAACTTATTTCGAAGGGATACAGTAGTTGAAGTAGCTTTGAAGCTCATTTAGCAATCTTGGTGCCGCTGTTATTATGTTAGAGGCTAGTAACAGGGATCATGGAAAAAAGATAGTTTACTCTCGGAAGGATATTCATTTTAACGGTGGAAACTCGTCCGAGTAGGCTAGGGTAGGGAACATAAATTTATGCTACAAAATTAGCTTGCTAATAAGTAGGTGCAGCATGCAACTATGTGAAGTGCCAAGCCGGTGTTATGTTAGTTAACTTGCTAAGGAGCACACTTTTGGACTACTAATGTAGCTTGGTAATAGGCTAAAGCAGTAGCTTTTGTTTGTACATGGTCCTGGAGCGACGTTGCCATGTTGGTCTTGGACCGTCTTTACAATGTTGGTCCAGGACCCACATTGTCATTTTTGTCCAGGACCGGCTTTACAATGTTGGTCCAGGACCCACATTGTCATGTTTGTCCAGGACCATCTTTACAATGTTGGTCCAGGACCCACATTGTCATGTTTGTCCAGGACCATCATTACAATGTTGGTCCAGGACCCACATTGTCATTTTTGTCCAGGACCGTCTTTACAATGTTGGTCCAGGACCCACATTGTCATGTTTGTCCAGGACAGTCTTTACAATGTTGGTCCAGGACCCACATTGTCGTGTTTGTCCAGGACTGTCATTACAATGTTGGTCCAGGACCCACATTGTCATTTTTGTCCAGGACCGTCTTTACAATGTTGGTCCAGGACCCACATTGTCGTGTTTGTCCAGGAATGTCATTACAATGTTGGTCCAGGACCATCTTTACAATGTTGGTCCAGGACCCACATTGTCACGTTTGTCCGGGACCGTCATTACAATGTTGGTCCAGGACCCACATTGTCATGTTTGTCCAGGACCGACATTGTCATGTTTGTCCAGGACCGTCATTACAATGTTGGTCCAGGACCGACTTTACAATGTTGTCTTTACAATGTTGGTCCAGGACCGTCTTTACAATGTTGGTTAGGGACCGTCTTTACAATTTTGGTCCAGCACCATTTTTACAATGTTAATCCTGGACTAACATCGCAATGTTGATCCTGGACCAACATTGTAAAGACGGTCCTGGACCAAAATGGTGGTCACTTCTGGAAGATGTACAACAAACAAAAGTGACTGCTTTAGCCTATTACCAAGAAGAGTCCCAATAGTTGATATAGCTTTGAAGCTCATTTAGCAATCTTGTTGCCATGGTAATTAGTGCTAATGTTAGCTGCTAGGCTAGGTAAAATACTAAAAAATAGCTTGCTATTAGGCAATACAGATCTGTCAGTTGTCGTTAGACTGATTTTTTTTCTTCCTACATTTCTGAGAAACTTGCCATGTTTAAACCTTTATACAATAAGCTGCAAAATATTTTTTCTGCTTTGTTTATTCCAGGTCCATCATAGGGAAGTTTGTCCAGGTCCATCACAGTGAAGCTGGTTCAGGTCCATCATAAGGAAGCTGGTCCAGGCCCATCACAGTGAAGCTGGTCCAGGTTAATCACAGGGAAGTTGGTCCAGGTCCATCATAAGGAAGTTGACCCAGGTCCATCACAGTGAAGCTGGTCCAGGTCAATCGCAGGGATGTTGGTCCAGGCTCATCATAAGAAAGTTGGTCCAGGTCTATCACAGGGAAGCTGGCCCAGGTCCATCATAAGAAATAGCACTCTGCACACACTCTGCTCTGGTCTGAACCCAAATGAATGGTCAATAGCCTTGTGCAATGGCAGCAACGTCTGCTACACAAGCGATACATCACTGTTTCAATTTAATCTGTTTATACTATAATTTAAGGGGGTGGGACATGGAACAGCAAATTAAGAAAGATAAGATTAGTAGGGGATTGACTTTTGCCATGTTAAGATATGGAGACTGATGGAGTGTGGGTCAGTAAGAGTATTATTTGGAAAAATATATTGAATTATATTTTAAGTGTCAAAAAAATATATTTTTGTCATATTTGTCAATATATATTTTTTGTATATATTATATTTTAAATTTTCTACAAGAGGCCAGACAACATCAGAGACTATGAAAACAGACTGCCCACCTGCACCAACACCGCAATATTTCCAGATGGAAATTATCCATGTGGGCACTGAGCACAGGACAATTTCACACACAAATGTCACTCCTTTAATCACCCTATAACAGGAAAAGAACTATGGGTTAAAGGAAAAATCACATGCAGCACTACTGTTACGACCCTGCCGGGTCTCCACTGGCCCCGCCCACTTGCGCTCATGTTTGTCTGTCTGTGTGAAGCAGGTTTCCCAAGATGTGCAGGTGTTTGGTATTGCCCTGATGAGCACCTGTATTTGAAGGCCTGGGTTCCAAGCGCAGATGGGCTTCCTCTCCTCTCGATCGTCGTCTTTTTGTTTTGTTTGAACACATCCCTAGACATACACTCGCACTACACCTTGCTTTTATTCACTACACTGATTTTTTCGTATATTACTTTAATAAATATTCTTTATTTACTCATTCTGGCGTGGAACTCCCTTATTTAGCTCATGCGTGAGCCAGCGTGCGTTACACTACTAATTAGGTATATTTGATCAAATGTCCCTGTGGGAAAGCATATATAGGAAAAACACGCAGGGCTCTGAAGACAAGAATGTGAACACAGAAGCAACATCAGAAACAATCATGATAAGAGTCCCCTGGTGGTTCATTTAAACAAATTTGGAGGTTCATAGGGATAGAACAAGTCAAAAACCACCGAAGAGGAGGGGACATAGACAGTCAGCCTTTAAAAAGAGAGGCTTTTTAGATCTACCACCAGGGAACTTTAGCCCCAAGAGGGTTTAATGAAGATTTTGTAATCAGACCTTTTCTGTAATATGAACTTGTAATACTTCTGTAATATGGACTGTGAACAGAAAGTCTAATGAATGATTGAACTGTATATTTTTTCAAATCTGCATTTGTATACACTAGAGATCTGTTTTGGTCTTATATAAAGTTCTACTAATGTTTCTTATGATGTTCTTATGCATTTGTTTGGCATTAGTCACGCCACAAGCTTGCCTGCCATACCTGTAAGGGTTAATGAGTCACTGAGCTGGCTCCCCCCTATACTGTTGGCCAGGTGATTTAGACCATGTGCAATGCCTGTGTTTGCAGTGAATCTGAGGAAGAACAATCAAGGTCATAACGTCTTGCCAAACTATGAGAAAATAAAATCAAGAAAAGAAAATACCAAGGAGTGTGTGGACTTTTTCCTAAACACTTTTGCTTGTTTTTGTCCTGTATCTGGGATTGTGCACAAAGTCCCTTTACAAGTTGTTAGAGAATGGAGCCATACACTTTTCTAAGAATCTCTGAATTTACCTGTATAGGTGTCACCAAGCCATACAGTATATAATTAATCTCAGAGAATCATGTTTATTGGTTGCAAAAGAGTTTGGGGTAGATTGTGGAATGACAGTGGCAACATACTGTAGAATAGCATTCACAATTTATTGTAACATTGTAACATAATGTGTCACAAAAGAACAGTTAACATCGCTATAGAGTCAGGGACATCAGTATAAATTTACCCAATATAGCCTTTAACTTTTTCTTTTTGGGTAATCTTTGAACTATTGTACAGTTGAGTGACATTTCCTATTTGGAAACAGTGGCTGATCTTGCATACATTATTTGGGGACTTGCTGACTGCAGATTTAGAAACCGATATACTGTGGTTTGTTTATGAGGCACTTTGAAGCTTGCCTAGCAATGTCCATCAAAAGGGGGAAGTGAGTGGACAGTGTGAGCCACATGGCACGCCCATGTTTGAGGTGGGCTACACGCTTCACAATGACAGCAAAGAGTTGTTATCAGACATTCACTAAGACTTATTACCCAGCACCAATCTATCTAATAAAAACTTTTGGAAGTGCCATTAATGATATGTTATAAAATATTATAAAATATACCCGACCAAGGCATATTTTTAAATCAAATAAAGGAAAACCGAATATTGATCCTTCATTTAAATTTCCAGTATTATCGTTATGTGGTATATAGGAAGTGGAACCAAGTCAAGCAGCATGCGTGTCTTGCCGCAGAAAGCTGCGTTGTCTGATGGACAAAGCACATAACGATGACAACTCTTTGCTGTCATTGTGAAGCGTGTAGCCCACCTCACAATGATTCTGCCATTTCTATAGCTGTAACAGTAAGTGTTCACATTAATATAATGTTCCCCATACACAAAAAAATATTTGACAAATATTTTCACAATATATTTTGAAATATATGTACATATTCAAAATTGACAGAAAAAAAAAACTATTTTGACACTTAAAATATATTTCTATATATTTTTCCAAATAAGTGCCCTTAACGACCCACACTCAGTCAGTCTCCATAGCTTAACATGGTAAAAGTCAATCCCCTACTAAACATCTTTCTTAAACTGCTGTCCCACCCCCTTTAATTATAGTATATAAACAGATTAATGAGGAGAAAATTAAATTGAAACAGTGATGTATCGCTTGACCATCCATTTGGGTCCAGACCAAAGCATAGTGTGTGCAGACTGGTATTTCTTATGATGGACCTGGGCCAGCTTCCCTGTGATGGACCTGGACCAAATTTTTTATGATGAGCCTGGACCAACATCCCTGCGATGGACCTGGACCAACTTCCATGTGATGGACCTGGGTCAACTTCCTTATGATGGACCTGGACCAACTTCCCTGTGATGGACATGAAGCAACTTCTCTGTGATGGACCTGGACCAACTTCCCTGTGATGGACCTGGGTCAACTTCCTTATGATGGACCTGGACCAACTTCCCTGTGATGGACATGAAGCAACTTCTCTGTGATGGACCTGGACCAACTTCCCTGTGATGGACCTGGGTCAACTTCCTTATGATGGACCTGGACCAACTTCCCTGTGTTGGACATGAAGCAACTTCTCTGTGATGGGCCTGGACCAGCTTCACTGTGATGGACCTGGACCAACTTCCTTATGATGGACCTTGACCAACTTCCGTGTGATGTACAGGGACAAACTTCCCTATAATGGGCCTGGAATAAACAAAGCAGACAAAAATATTTTGTAGCTTATTGTATAAAGGTTTAAACACGGCATGTTTCTCAGAAATGTAGCAAAAAAGAAAAACAGTCTAACGACAACTGATAGATTTGTATTGCCTATTAGCAAGCTATAAAGTCGGTCCTGGACCAACATTGTAATGACTTTCCTGGACAAACATGACAATGTCGGTCCTGGACCAACATTGTAAAGACGGTCCTGGACAAACATGACAATGTGGGTCCTGGACCAACATTGTAAAGACGGTCCTGGACAAACATGACAATGTGGGTCCTGGACCAACATTGTAATGACAGTCCTGGACAAACACGACAATGTGGGTCCTGGACCTACATTGTAAAGACAGTCCTGGACACACACGACAATGTGGGTCCTGGACCAACATTGTAAAGCCGGTCCTGGACCAACATTGTAATGACGGTCCTGGACAAACATGACAATGTGGGTCCTGGACCAACATTGTAAAGACGGTCCAAGACCAACATGGCAACGTCGCTCCAGGACCATGTACACACAAAAGCTACTGCTTTAGCCTATTACCAAGCTACATTAGTAGTCCAAAAGTGTGCTCCTAAGCAAGTGAACTAACATAACACGGCTTGGCACTTCACATAGTTGCATGCTTAACCTACCTATTAGCAAGCTAATTTGGTAGCATAAATTTATATTCCCTAGCCTAGCCTCTAACATAATAACAGCGGCACCAAGATTGCTAAATGAGCTTCAAAGCTACTTCAACTACTGTATCCCTTCGAAATAAGTTATTTAAAAGATGCATAGCCACTGAATTACCTATTAGGAAGCTAATGTATTACAGTAAATGTATGGACCCTAGCCTGGCAGCTAACAATAGACAAACATGGAACCAAGTCAACTAAAACGAAAATAAAATAAATCTAAGGTGCATATATTCAGATTCCACTCAGAATTACTTTATTTTACAATTATTTTACACACAAATATGAAAGGACCTACCTTTATTGAGATACAAGTTGGTGATCCACTGGTTGTTTCTGGAGGGAAATTTCAAAATGGCAATGGGAGAAGCAGAAGACTCACATTGATGACATCACAAGGCTGTGATTGGTTAAAGAGTTGTTGGTCCAGGACCGTCTTTAGAATGTTGGTCCAGGAACAACTGTTACTTGAACAAATCACGGTCACCGATGGGGTGTAGTACCCTTTTGTTGTATTTCAGAGATTTATTACTGGGCATGAGATGGAGGGCTTTAGTGATTTCCTCTAATGAAAGACGGCTCTCTAACTGCTCTGTTTGTATTTTAGACAGCTTGTGTAAAGCTATGTTCCCCAAGAAATCTTCTATCTCCTGAGTTGAGGCATCCTGCTCTGAGGTGTAAAATTTTTTATAGAATGATCTAAAGGTTTCATTAATCACCTCAGCCTTTGTGAATGGAGTGCCAGATGCATCTATTATTGAGGATATGATTGACTTCTCATGTTGCTGTTTAATTTGATTGGCTAAGAGTTTGCCTTTCTTGTCTCCAAACTCAAAATGATGTTGTCGGAGCTTGAGACATACCACTTCTGTTTTCTTGTTATATATGCTATTCAAGTTATATTTGACGTCCAATAACTCTCTATTTACTGATCTGTCAGGTGTCCTAGAAGACAGAATTTCCAGGCTCTTAATTTCTTTCTGTAGTTGTTGTTCCTCTTTTTTGTTTTTATACGAGCAATATGAAATTATTCTTCCCCTCATGAACAGCGAGTCATCTTTCTCAACTTTGACTGCAATGAAGACGAAGTACAGAGCTCATCTCCATGTGGAGAATTATCTTAAGGCGATGATACATGGGGCAACTTCTTGAGCAATGTTGCTGGGCAACCACATAAACAGTTCCGTTTAATCTGATTGGATAATCATGACAACTTGCCTACTGATGACAAAGTTCTCCAGAAAAGAAACTGTTGCCCAATATCAATGAGAACATGCCAGAACCACAATAATGAGGAACATTTGCCCAGCAACATTGCTCAAAATGTTGCCCCATGTATCATCAGCCTTAGAGTCGGCTTATCATCCATCACGCCAAGACTGGACAAACTATGTAGTGAGAGACAGGCACACCCATCTCATTAGTTACACACCATCTTCTTAAGGGTACATATGCATCTCATTAGTTACACACCATCTTCTTAAGGGTACATATGCATCTCATTAGTTACACACCATCTTCTTAAGGGTACATATGCATCTCTTTCTGTTTAAGAGTATGCATTAGTGTCATCTTTTCATTACTTGATAAGTAAAAAGTTTTCTCTCTCTCTCTCCCTCCCTCCCTTCCACCACTGAATTTGATTCACTCTGTTTAAGAGTATACATAGATAGATAGATAGATAGATAGATAGATAGATAGATAGATAGATACTTTATTGATCCCCAAGGGGAAATTCAAATATACATGCACTTGACCTGTCAGTGATTTTTTTTGTTTTGTTTGTTTGTTCACTGTAGTTATTCTTATCAAAAAATCAGTTTGCACTATTTTAACTGTGTTCCACACACACACACACACAATTTAGCTATTACATTTGCGCTGTGGTTATGAGGAGGTCCTTGGAATTTTATTCTGCCCTATGAGGGGTCCCTATCTCCAGATAGTTTGAGAACCCCTGAGCTAAAGGCACCGTTATGATAGTAACGTTAACATTACGGTAGCCTATTAATATAGTGACGTTAACATTACGTTAGCCTATTCATATAGTGACGTTAACATTACGCTAGCCTATTAATATAGTGACGTTAACGCTAGCCTATTAATACAGTGGCGTTAACATTATGTTAGCCTATTAATATAGTGACGTTAACATTACGTTAGCCTATTAATATAGTGACGTTAACATTACGTTAGCCTATTAATTTAGTGACGTTAACGCTAGCCTATTAATATAGTGATGTTAACATTACGTTAGCCTATTAATATAGTGACGTTAACATTATGTTAGCCTATTAATATAGTGACATTAACGCTAGCCTATTAATACTAACATGTATTGCACCCCAGGAGTACACACACACACACTAGCGGGAGTTGGCAACCTACTGTATTAACCTTATTGGCTGAAGTACTATATCGTGGTGTGGTTTATGATTATGGCCAGGTAAGGCAGACGCTTTGACCCACATTAAACTGATATCTGCTTCTGTCTGTTGAATTGCAGCACAACTGAATGGAAGTTATGGAACTGTGCACCGACAGACAAAGAAACGAATTGTTTCCCTGATCAGGAAAAACTTAATTTGGTGTCATCAACAGGCATACAAGTTGGTGGTGGTGGCATGAATGCCCCTGCAACATGTCTGTGTGTCTGCGCAAGTGAAAATGAAAAAGTTGAACCACTTTGGAGATAACTACACTAGGCCAGACGCAACAATATTTAAAACAATATTAACATTGGGGGGGCATACAAATCAATGCTCCCAGAGATGGTGCCAGTGCAAATGACCAACACCTTCTTTGTGTATAGGTCATCATGATGTCCACTCAAGGTTGAACACACACACACCACACACAGCCACCCCCAGAGGAATGCAGTTCTACAGTGGCATAGAACCTAGAGCCTTCGTGGAGCAGTGTGTTCTCTAAATGGCCTCCTGGTTCCACACCTATATACACCTCCTCAGCCTCTCTCCCTCCATCACCTCCTCAGCCTCTCTCCCTCCATCTCCTCTTTCTCTCTCTCCCTCCATCACCTCCTCTTTCTCTCTCTCCCTCCACCTCCTCAGCCTCTCTCTCCTTCCATCTCCTCCTCTCTCTCCATCACCTCCTCAGCCTCTCTCTTCTCCTCCATGTCCTCCTCTCCCTCCATCTCCTCCTCTTTCTCTCTCTCCCTCCATCTCCTCAGCCTCGCTCCCTCCATCTCCTCCTCTCCATTTTCTCCATCTCCTCGATATCTCTTTTCTCCTCCATCTCCTCTTTATCTCTCTTCTCCTCCATCTCCTCCTCTTTCTCTCTTCTCCTCCACCTCCTCCTCTTTCTCTCTCTTCTCCTCCATCTCCTCCTCAGCCTCTCTTCCTCCATCTCTGTTCCTTTAGTAATCCTCTATATTCATACTGCAATGTGGCCAACAATGAGAGGCGTTTAAGTGAGACAGACTGAGGGATGCTCTGCATTGCCACAGAGCTCCATATATTACCATCATTAGTGCCGCCAGCAGCCCATTCTGATCTGACAGCTATGAAGTGCTCGAGCTCCATCATCGTTAAAGCAGTGTGTGTTCCCCCCGCTACACCCACGCCAGCAAGCATACATCTTCTCTGTTCACACACACACACACATTAATCTCCTCTATTCACACACACACACACATCTCTGTTCACACACACTCGTTCATTACATTCCTCACTCCACACTTGTCTGCAGATCCAGACTCATTCATCTCTCATTCCATTCCTTCATAATTGTTCTCCTCAACACACACACATCCATCCTGCCATAACCACACACACACCAGTGTTGTAGTACTCGAGTCCGAGACTCGAATTCGAGTCCGAGTCATTAGCTAAATTTAGAGACTCGTGACTTGACTTGGACTTGAGCACTGAAATGACTCGAACTTGGACTCGTGCATTCGCACTCGCGGTGACTCGTCGAGGACTCGACTTTTTTTGTAATATATTATAAGGCTATAATTGTAATATGTCATTAGGCTATAATTTGCTACATGATTTTAATATCTAAATTATTCGTAATACTAATTTTAGTTCAAGGGAATTTTAGGCTACTGCTTCGTGTCGTAGGCTACATCGCAAGTCACATCATGTTCACATGCAAAGCAAACTAACGTTAACTTTAACACCAAAATGCCTGGAGATATGGCCGCCGCTATTTCAATGTAGTAGGCTATTGCCAGGCAATATTAGTTCTCATATGACATAACATTACCTAAGATTACACTCAGCCTAGGCTAAATATCACACACAGCTGCTGGATAGCTGATCATCGTGACTTGGTGAACAGTGTTTTCCCTGACTGACGCGAGAAGCGAGGTTCCATTCATTCATTTTCATTCGGGGCGTGCCCTGCCGTGCTTCTGTCTGTTAATTTGCAGCAGGCTATTATCGGATGAAAGAAAAATAAACTAAAAGTTTTCCCGATCAAGATATAGCATACTTCTTAATTTAAAATAACATTAAATTGCCTAGTAGAGTGTCCATGTAGTGTCAATGTAGGCCTACGTGTCTGCGCAAGTGAAACTGACAAACTGAACCTCTCGTGAGTAGGCCAGAAACAACTCTATTTAAAACCACGAATGAACTGGATTACTGTTACTGTTCAAACGAGCGATTTGATAGCCTAATCCACTGCACGAAAAAAAAGGAAATAGCAACGTGTTCTATTTCTAACAGGTGAATATCGTAGCAAATAGTAGCCTATGGCGATGGCAACTTAAACAAACATTTATTTCACTCATCTCGCTGAAATGAACGTAGAATGTGGCCTGTTGCGCAAAGAAATTAATTAGGCAGATGATCTATCTCCGTTAACCGAAAGCTAGTTTTCATCTCTATTGTTGACGTGAAATATGTCTCCATAGTGTCAGTGAAGTGATAACATAATTATGCAGTTGTTGTTGATGTTACGCCCCATGTTACGCCCCAAACACACCCATATTACTGATTAAAAGACCTAGGAACACCATGTTACGCCATGCGCTCCACTTTTGAGAACGAAACCCCAAAGACTTTTGACGAGTGACGATGCACTTTAGGGGCCCTATCATGACATTCTAAAGTGCATCGTCACTCGTCAAAAGTCTATTCAAATTTAGTAGGATGTCCAGTTCACATTGGGAGGGGTTTCGTTCTCAAAAGTGGAGCGCATGGCGTAACAAGGTGTTCCTAGGTCTTTTAATCAGTCATATGGGTGTGTTTGGGGCGTAACATCATTTTAAACCAATGAGAATGACATCTGTCATTCCCTTTAACGGCGCAACGCGCGATATGTCAAATAAATGCATTGGTATTTTGGCATTCAACGGCGCATTTGAAGGAGGCTGCTTGCGAGACCGTATGGAATAGTCATTCTTAAACCATGCTTTACTAAAACCTAGCATAGCCTTCACGCATTTGCACTCGTCTATTATTTGAACTCATTGGCAAAGTGAAACTAACTTCACCAAGGAGTCAGTCAACGACAAGACAGTTATATGCAGTTACTTTCACTATTGACTGACAATGGGTTACCATAGAAAACATAGGCTGGAAAAAGCAACACTTACCCTAATGTTGCTCAAATGACTAAATAAAACAACATTTATCCTGCAGAGGAGTTGCTTATATCGTGACAGTGCGTCTTCAGCTGTGCTCCATTGTCTCTCGCCTCTCCCCTAATCACTTTTAACCGTCATTACCAATTTGCAAATGATGGTGAATAACTACTCATCATGAGATGTACAGTATTTCGTAATATCTTTATTCTAATTATGTTTACCATTGTAATCGTGCAATTTGTAATGCTTTGCATGGACGTGCGCTGGTGTGCGTTCATGAATGATAGAAGGATGGTGCGTGCACCTGCCAATATGACTGTTGACATGCGCTCTTAAAATAGCATATGAACAACTCGCCATTGACTTCTGACCAGGTTTAGGTGGTGTATGATAGCGATTTTTAGACAATGCGCCAGGTCCCTCCCTAGGTTGTTAATTGCCACACCCCTGGGCGCAATGCTTAAAAAATAAAGGTGCAAAATAACGAATTCAACTTCGCGCCGGTGAATAACGAACTTTACGCCATGCGCTGGTGACCGAAAATACAGCCCTAGAATTTCATGATAGGGCCCATTGGGTTTGGCAAGAAATTTGGCAATACAACTTTCACACAAGCACCCCTGCTTGGAGACAAAAGATTGTCCGTTTTGCTTTTAAGGATTTCATCTGCAATGGAAACAAATGGAACGATATGTAGGCTATGCTTACTTTAGTGCTGGACTTGGACTCGACTTGATCAATAGGGACTCGACTCGGACTCGACGTGGATCAATAGTGACTCGACTCGGACTTGACTCGGATGAGTAGTGGACTCGACTCGGACTTGGAATTTTTTTTTAATGACTTGGACTTGACTCGGACTTGAACACTGGGGACTCGAACCTGGACTCGGACTCGAGGCAGAGTGACTTGACTACAACACTGACACACACACACACACACATCCATCCTGCCATAACCACACACACACACACACACCCATCCTGCCATAAACACACACACACACACACACACATATCCATCCTGCCATACACACACACACACACATCCATCCTGCCATACACACACACACACACATCCATCCTGCCATACACACACACACACATCCATCCTGCCATAAACACACACACAGATATTTAGTTCTGATAAAACTGATATCGTTGATACTTTCCTTAAGCATGTCTCAGAATCTGACCGCATTATCTTGGAATCCTGCCGTACTGACCTCAGAGGATCTCTGTGATCAAGAAAAACTACTGGACATTAGCTTTGTCAGAGCCCGTTCATGGTTTTGTGTATGGATGGATGGTAGCCTACAGTGAAACTGCTGAAGAGTGCCAACTGCAGAGAACTTTGAAAAGATACTACAGGAATTGGCACACAAAACTCTCATCCAAGAGCCAGCATTTGTCATTGAGCTGTGGTCAAGCATGCTTGCTCCTCCCAACAAGCAAATTGAGGAAGTGGGAGCTGTGTATGATAACCTTTAACTAACAGCAAGAAAAATGATAAGATCGCTTCAGTCCCCCACCACAATGAATGCCCAAGGAAAGGAAGTAGAATAGCACTTGACAACGTATAATGAGAGTGTGATACGAAGCAACAGTCTTAGTTTTTGAGATGCTGTACAGGATCAGATCTGTTCCTGGGCAAGACTATCACCACTGATTATACAAACATCCAAGGCTTTCAGAGAAGGGGTACGTACGGGGTGCTGTACTAATGTTTATAAAATGTTTACAAGCCTACAGGGCACTGCACCAATGTTTATACAATGTTTGGTTGGCCTACTGGTTAGTGCTTCGGACTTGTTACCGGAGGGTTGCCTGTTGGAACCCAGACCAGTAGGCAGGGCTGAAGTGCCATTGAGCAAGGCACCTAACCCCTCACTGTTCACCGAGCGCCGCTGTTGTTGCAGGCAGCTCACTGCGCCGGGATTAGTGTGTGCTTCACCTTACTGTGTGTTCACTGTGTGCTGAATGTGTTTCACTAAGTCACGGAATGGGATAAATGCAGAGACCAAATTTCCCTCACGGGATCAAAATAGTACATATACATATACTTATACGCACCCTCGCACACACACACGCTCGCACACACATGAACGCACCCTCGCACACACATGCACGCTTGCGCACACACACACACGCGCGCTCGCACACACATGCACGCTCACACACACATGCACGCTCGCGCACACACACACACATGCACATTCACACACACACACACACACAGAGGGAGGGAGAGATAATTAAAAAAAGAGGCAAAATGATGGAGGGAGAGGGATAGATAAAAGAAAGTGGAGGAGAAAAGGAGAGATGGCATAGGGGAGAGATGGCAAAATTACTGAAAAGTCTTCAGGTGTGTGTGTATGTTGGAGTGTTAGGGTGAGCCACCTATGCATCATGGTGCAGCTCATTAATACGTTCACGAAGTCTAGGTGTGGCTGTGCGCACAAGCCTGTTTGGTCAAACAATGCATGTAGGGCAGTTACCCACTGGTAATACCTACGTATAAGTATATAATACTCTTTTGATCCCGTGAGGGAAATTTGGTCTCTGTATTTATCCCAATCCATGAATTAGTGAAACACATATAGGCTGGGGACAATACATGATTGAAGGTCGACCACTAGGAGCTCGGGGACTGTGGGGTGACCTTACTCTGTGGTTGTTCCATGCAGTCAAGGCTTCATCCAGCTCGACCTACATGAAGGAAACATTCAGTGTTATGAGTTCACATAAGGTCTATATTTGAAATGGATATAAAAATGTGTGCCTCCTTATGTCCAAGATCATCCATTAAAATAATAATATTTCAGCAGTTGATCCCCATTTTATTAGGCTACTTATATAGCTAGGCCTATCATTAGGCCTACTTAGAACATTTTACTCTTTAATTTGTGAATTCTTCCTTCTTTGAATAACCAACTGCAATATATTCAATATGCAATGCTGAAATGATGACTAGTTTCAAAAGGTCATTGCTGTCCACAAAGTTGAGCAACTAGGGTGTTATTTGGGGTGAGAATGGGGGTGTATGTCTGACATCAATAAGGCCTGTCTGTACACTTGCTCCAGGGTCAATGACGTGACGCTCATTTTTTTGTGTACATATGGGTTAGATACATTTAAAATGGTTAAAATGTGAAAATAATTTGATAAATTATTTTCAAACATAATTTTCATCAAACCCTAATCTCAAAGTTTTGGATTTATTCAATTTTGAGAGTGTATTAAGAGAATTTGGGTAAAAATGTCAATACGGTGTAACCAAATAAACATGAACCAAATAATTTCACTTGCTGAAAAAAATGTGTATTTCTCTCCAAAATCCCTTCCAAAATAATCTCGCATGACCTTGCACTAGAACATTTCTATATTTAATAAAAGTAATGAAACCCCATTATTCTGAATGTTTTAATTAATATGGGAAATCAAGTCTCCACATCAACCACTTGAAATGTCAAGTGGTGTAACCACCATTTAAGGAGCCATTTTGTCAGTATTATGTCAGAGGATCATGTGACAGGAAATGATGTCACAGAGAAGGACCCTTAAAGACCCTGTCTCCTGTGTGTCAAGGTTAGTAACTCTCCTAAAAATGTAACATAATTAAGTGTTTTTAGGCCATGGTCAGGCAAGTTTAGGTTGCATGTCAAATGGTATGACCTCATTTAAAAATGAGAGGAGTGAGGATGATTTATTATTCTAAGTATAATATCCTAATTGTTTTATTTTTACATAGTATATAGCTATCAAAGGAGGAAAGGAGAGGGAAAGATTGTGAACACCCCGGTAGCAGAGCTCTCTAGACAGAATCAGGAGAAGATGAGATAAAGGTGGAAACAGTACCAGACACAGTATAGGGAGAAAAAAAGGACTTATTGATGTTCTAAACCTTACTCCCCCATCGATGAACACATCAGGAGATGACCAGCATGTTGGCCCTCCGGAACACATAGTTAATGTTCATGATCATGATTATGTGCAGCCACATGTAGAGGTACCACATGCATCCTCAACCCCTTTAAAGGCAGTACAGAAAAGAAGCAGACAACAAAGTGCAGCGCTGAAGGACAGGGAAAAGTCTGACAGGGTCTGAACTCCGCCGACTTAAGAGAGAACTTAAGACAGCAAATTCAAAAACACAAAGGCTACAAAGGAAACTGGACAACCAAAAGAAAGGGGAGAAAAAACAGGAAGTCAGAGAGAGGAACAAACAGAGGGACCGAAAGAAAAGTTTAGAGGAGAAAAGGGAGCAGGTGGTCAGCTTTCTTTGCAGAGAGGAGAATAGCCACATGTTGTCTGGCAAAAAGGACACTGTGACAAAAAAACCCAAAATAAAACAACAAAGGAGAGTACTACTTCACTCCCTTAAAGACATCCATGCCAGCTACAATGGAACTGTCTTGAGACACCACCGATTGTCATACAGACAGTTTGTGAGATACTGTCAGTTTTACATTACTCCAGCCAAAGATTCGGACATAAATTCATGTGCATGCATTGATCATGAAAATTTCAAGCTCATTGTTGAAAGGCATTCTACAGACAAACAGTGTTTCAGATCTGCTGGCTGGTATTGCATATGATACATCCAGCAAACAATGTATGTATCGTATATCTGTGAAATGCTGCTACGAGGTGGAATTTGAGGGCCCTCTCGATGAAGACATTCTAACTTGGCAGCAGTGGTCGAGGATCACTAAAACAGAGGAGGGAAAAACCTACAACAACTTTGCCAAGGTGACACAGAGTGGGAAGACTGCTGACCTTCTTGGTCTTCTCAACAAGAAGCTTGACTCTCTGGCCAAACACCAATTCAACTGGATCCATCAAGTAAAAGCTCTCAGAGAAACAAAAGAAACACTACAAGATGATGAAATCTGCATCAATGTAGATTTCTCAGAAAACTACAGCTGCAAATTAAATACAGAAATTCAGGCTTTTCATTTCGGTGGCAGCCACAAGCAGGCCACAATCCATACCTGTGTGGTATACACAGCACTGACATCTTATTCCTATGCCACCATCTCTGCCTCACTCCGCCATGATGAGTGTGCTGTGTGGGCACACCTGGAGCCTGATGAGTGTGCTGTGTGGGCACACCTGGAGCCTGTACTGAAGGATGCCATCCTGAAGTGCAAATCACCACTTTCTTCACTTCATATAATAAGTGATGGGCCTGTTAACCAGTATACAGTAGGAACAGGAAAAAAAATTACTTATTAAGTACAGTGCCTTTTCTTTATGGATTCAAGAATGTTTTGTGGAATTTTAGTGAAAAGGCCCATGGAAAGGGCGCCCCTGATGGCGTTGGTGGGGCCGTAAAGCGGCTTGCTGATGCAGCAGTCCTGAGGGGGAAGGATTTGCAGACCGAAGAGGATGTCTTCAACTTCGTGAAGGATGAATCCAGTGTCCGTTGCTACTGGATCTCAGAAGAAGAAATTGAAAGGTATGACGAGAAAGTCCCGGCTTTCATTCCAACTGTGAAAGGTACACTAAAGATTCACCAGGTGACCTGTGCAGAGCCAGCTGTGATCCAGTACAGGGACATTTCATGCTTTTGCAAAAGACCCAATATCTGCAACTGTCATGGGCCATCTGTAGTTGATTTCCGGGACCCAACAGCCACCACCTCAACAACTGACAGAGTGTAAGATCAGGAAAGTATGCAGGGAAAGTTTGCTCTTGTCAGATATGAGGACAAACCATTTGTGGGGCAGATCATTCAGGTGGTTGGGGATGAAGTAGAGGTAAGCTGCATGCAACAGCTAGCCAGGAAGAATGTCTTTACCTGGCCTGATCCACCTGACATCCGGTTCTATTTTGAGTCTGATGTTCTTCACATAATTTCTGAGCCAGAACGTGTGAATTCGCGTCATTCCAAACTCCCAGAAGATGCCTGGAAACAATTCCAAGCACACAGCCTGAAAGGTTAATGTTTTTTTCCACAGTCTCAACTTATCTGGTCAGAAATATTTCAAGTCTTAGTTTTCTGAGACGCTGTTTCATTTATATTGTTATGTTCAGGTGAAATAATTTGTTCAGATCCCATCAGATGGCATGAACTCACACTGATGGTTGTCGGTTATTAAAAATGTAATCAAAACAGTTTAGTGATGAAAGAAATGAAAAAATGATACTCTCACTCACAATCTCTCTCTCTCACACACAATCTCTCTCTCACACACACACTTTCTCTCTCTCTCTCTAACTCACACTTACTCATAGCCTGGCCTCGGCCTGCCTACGTACTTCCGCTCGATTTCTTTTCCCTACAGTACTCCGTCTGGAATAGGTTGATTCGCGCTCGTTTACTTCAGAGGTTGGGCAGCCGACCAACCAGCGAACAGAGGGCGTCCCTGAGAGCGATTACGTTACCCAGGCATGGTTTTTCAAATACTACGTCCCCGCCCCCGAAGTAGACCGCTTGGGATACATTAACGTAGAGAGTGAAAAGGCCTTATACTTATGACATCTTTGAGCAAATGTGAATAAAAGGTGCAAATAAGGTTGGTGTGTTATTTTAGCTCTTTCTAGTTAAGCCTATTAACAGGAGTGTCACGAACGAAGTCACAGTGGAGTAGGATGTTATATCGTCAGCTAAACTTTAGTCATAGATTTTGTCACTTGAAATAGGACACTAAGAAGGCTCGACATAACATGAAACTTTGATCGAAGCATCATCAGTGTCTCTACATATTAACTCGAGCATTGAGAACATTGTTCGTGTACACATAGTTTACTAAAAAGAAAGATTTTGGACAACTCACTCCTTGCAAGATGGCAGCGAGCAGAAAAAACAAGTGAGTTGTTCAAAACCTTTCTTTTAGTAAACTCTGTGTACACCAACAATGTTCTCAATACTCTAGTTCATGTGTAGAGACACTGATGATACTTCGATCAAAGTTTCATGTTGTGTCGAGCCTTCATAGTGTTTGAAAAATAGCGATTTTGACACAATTGTATCAAAAACGTAGTGGTCCTATAGGATTCCCATTCAAAAGGTAATTTCACCCGAAAACGCATACAAGCTTAAAAGTGGCGCTTTGGACGTACTTATGCATTTATATGAAAGTTTGCCTTGGGTACATTCTCAAAACACTATATGATGCATTTTGGCGAGAGTTACGCAGATGAAACGTGTGATTGTTTGCTGATAACATGCACGCTTGCTTGTTATGGGCGTGATGCAGAGAAACGAATTCTCTGTATGACGAAACGCAGGTTGTTATGATTGGTTCAAAGCGGTTCAAAGGAACTCCAATGATTTTAAACCTCAAACTGTGCCCTCCCACCCGGAAAATAAATGTACGCCTATGGATCTAGGCCAGACTCTCTGCGAAGTCATAGAGTCTGGTTTCCAGGCTAACTCACTCACACTCTCTCTTTCAAAACAATGGCTGTTATTTTACAAAAGGAAATTGTATGAGAACTTAACTAAAATCACAACACAAGTCAATCCTGTTTGTTCATGGTTGTTAAGAAATGATTATACCCACTCTTCACTCACTCTTATTCTCTCACACACACACTTTATTGCACTCTCTTTCAGCTCTCTTTGAAAACAATGAGCTGAAATCAAATGGAACACAAGTTACTGTAATCCTGTTTCTTCATTGATGTTATAAAACGTTTAATGATTTGGAATATGACGAATTACATGAATATATATTAAAATATCCAGTTCAGTTTACCTTGATGCCTTTCTGTGTCAATTCTTGTCCTGTTGCTGTAGACGTTATATGGTCAGTTGGTGTAACCGATTTATGTCAATTGGTGTAACTATAAGTAACTGTAAGTATTTTGTCTAAAAGACTAATATTGTACAAAAAAGTTAATATGGATAATGATTTAATACTCTACTACACTGCATTAATGGGTGTTTAAGCCATTTTTACTAAAATGATCAAAGAATAGACAAAAAACAAGATGTTTATCAGCATATGGTCTTGCTCAGTACAATGAAAAACCCATATAATTTAAATTTAGAAATTAATATAATAAAACATATTCTCATAGGATATTACAAAATAAACTAATAATTTTATCAGAACAATTGCATGACCTCTAGGAGGTTTGAAATATTAGATATTTGTCATTTTTTGACCAACACTTGTAGAATAAGAATTGAATTTACGGTCTTAAACAGTATTTTTCAAAACACAGCCAGGCTAAAATACCCCATTGGATGGATGGTCCTCTTCTCCTCTTTAGTATACAAAAAAATTATTTTAAAGCATTGGAAAGATTTAGAGGCCCCATCGCACAGCAATGGAAGGGTCTAATGAAATACTATTTAAATATAGAAAAATCAATGTTTGAAGATTGGAACAAAATACAACAATTTAACAATGTATGGCAGAAGATATATGAAGCCTTGTAAATTAAGTGGCTAAGTAATAAGAACTAGGTATGGCGACTGAGAGCGGGAAACCAAACGTGTGTGTGTGTGTGGGGGGGGGGGGGGGAATGAATGTGAAATATGGATGAGTGGGAATAAATGTTACATGTGGATGAGTGGAATATGGATAAATGGTATATGTGGGTGAGTGGTAGTATGGAGAGCACAATATGTGTATGGCTGGGAAGGTGTGTATGTGAATGTATGAGTACTGTATGAGCATGCATGAGTGTGGGTTAAGATCCTGTGGAGTAAAGGAGTACTTTTACTAGTACGTTTTGTATTTTGATGGTGATATGAAGTTAAACAGTATATGTTCAGTTCCATGGTCAAGCCATACTTTTTCAGGACGTCCACCATTATTGGCAATATAAAACAGCCTCCGATCATCCACGGGCCATTGTTGGTTTTGTATGCTTCAAGCCAAATCATTTTTCAGGAAAAGCCATCAATGCAGCCACTGATACACACTCCATAGGGTTTGAGTTTATCATTTGTCAATATTCGTCAATATTACATATACAGTTTGGACCACGACTGCAGTATTGTCGTCGCCTCCGGCGATTCAGCGCAGATAAATCCACCCCATTCCCCTCCATTAGGCGCATCACATGACGGACAGTTTCTCAGTCAGTTGTTGGCCTGAGGTTTAAAGTTGCTGGTGTATGAAGGATGCCACATCTGCTTCACCTGCCTTGTTTTTTTCTCTGCCAGAGATGATTAGTATACGTGAACAATGAACATAAATGTAATATCCTAAAAGTACTCTAAGACTAGGCCTATGTCCATGATGTGTATGTGATGTTTGTGTGTATGCCTGTTCTGTAAGACCTGTTAAAGGCGCTCTAAGCGATGCTGGGTAACAATTGAAACTGTCCTAAACGCGCATCTCATCAGTGATTAGCTGGAACAGTTTCTTATGTTTTTATGGGCAAGGTTTGCCCAAGTTGTTTTGTGGCGTTTTTGGATCCTGGGTTGTCCACAGAGATTGTACAGGACACAGGCAGCTAGCAGATAGATGTTTTAGCCTAAAAAACGTTTCGCTTAGAGCACCTTTAAGGGAGGGGGTTGTTAAGGGTTTTTGTACTCTGATTTTAATATGAATATTTGCATCATACATTTTTACACATGCTTTCAAAAGAAATAATTATAATAAAAACACCTTGATAAAAAAACAAACCTACACTGACACACAGAAGTGGATGTGTTATGTTCTCTTCTCTTCAGTAGCAGTACATCTGTGTGTGTGTGTGTGTCCTTGGATGTCATTAAAAACAATTCACTCCAGGCTTCAGAACAAAACAGCAGATGCTCAGCATGGCTGTTCAAACACACACACAGGCATGCACAAATGCACACACACACACACACACACAGATATCATGTTTAACACATATGTTTGTACCCACAAATCCATAAGTCTGTACACACACACTAAGAGAAGGTGACTACCAACACACCCCATGGAAGCAAACATACCCAAATACCCCGAGTCTGCACACACACCACCTACCTTCATGCACACCCATGCCCTGCATCAGTAAACACAACACAGTGTGTATGTGTGTGTAAACACAGACCAAGTGCTTAAAAACTCCCACTGAGAGCTGCTGGCTTGTGTGTGTGTGTACGTGTGTGTGTGTGTGTGTGTGTGTGAGAGAGAGCTGCTGGCCTGCCATCACCAAAAACTCTGTTTGTTTTCTTCAGAAGAACGCTGCAGCTCCACTTTCCACACTCTATTGTTCACGTTTGCTGATGGTCACACCTCAGGGACTGCTGGCGAAGGCACACACACACACACACACAGTAGGTAGACCTCAGGCTTGGGATAATTGTGTGGCTCTCATTGCTTGTTGATATTCAAATCAATACGAACCAAGCAGAGAGCAGAGCTACTCACTCAAAAACACTGGAACCCTGTAAATACGTGTGAGAGAGAAGCCGTGTCCCAAAGTCAAGGAAGCATCAAGTCATATATCAATGGCCGCCTTTTACAGGACTCAACATCATCGAACTCCGCCAAGCACTGTTCCAATGTCAAGAACACTCAGAAATTCGCGCCCTTTGATGTGAGAATTTTCAAGGATGCATCTGTGGATCCTCAGTTTGAACAACAATACCCATAATCCTCTGCGTTGACATGCATCAGACATAGGTGCCAACTCTCACGCATTGGCCGTGAGACACACGCATTTGATTAGTTTCACACGCTCACACGCCACACCCCCGATTTCTCACGCTGAAGTGTCAACCCGGTCGGTCAGATGCCTGAAAAATGAGTTTAGCCTATCTATGGATCTACCTGTTGAGCCACGGTTATGCTTTCAGAGACGGTGAGAGGGTTCAAGAGCACCCCCTGTCTGGAATTTTCAAAATGTTCTCTCATTTGCGATGCTACTTCAGAAGCCATCCCAGGCGCATCCCCCCCGCATTTCCCCGGCTTCAGGTATGCTTTGAGTATTATTTAGTATTTTTCACGCTGTGTCAACCTGGTAGGTCAAATACCTGGCAGATGAGGTTCAACTAAACTAAACCTATACATATGATATCACACATCATGTGAACGTGCGGAATCTAAGCTTTCCAATGATATTAGCGCCAATTAAGTTGCTGTGATAAATGCTTCGCGAGAGAATTAACATTGAACCGACGTGCAATTTAGGCTAATCATATTTGCATTTACCCATTACTCTCGGTTTAATATTTCACTAACCCTTCACACAATACGTGGAAAACTCTATTTCACAATAAACAGCAAACCTACCGAATACGAGGATATAAAGCATGCCTCTGTGCAATAAGTGGTTCCTGAGTAATCCGGTTTTGAAATTGCAACACATTTCTACATAGCCTCATTGGGGCGAAAATATAATGTATTCTAATGTAAACTACTTGTCAGTAGGCCTACATAAATTTTTGTAAATTGCTCAGCCATAGATTATCCCACTATCATGGTTCTTATATTGTCAGGTTCCAGCCAATCCCATTACAGATAAATGAATATATTTATATTGGCATGCTTCCTAGTGACATTAATACAAAAATATGAAGAAAATCAAATAACGAGACACAAATATTGATATAAAGCCTGACATAAGCCATATGCAAACATTCACATCATGCAGATATGGGTAGGCTACATCCTGAAAAAGGAATAGCATGTAGGCTATAGGCTATGGCCATTACAATGACCAATATATTATCTTAAATAAACTAGCTGAATAACACAGGTGACCACTTCTGCATAATTTCATGGAGTGCTGAAATGTACACACATTTTTGAACATTTCTGAACTGTGAAATGTAGCATATGTTTTTGTGGTTGTGAACTTATTACAATATCACTATAACTATTCCACCTGTGTGTGCATGGTTATAATTCTGAAGTGCAAAATAGCTTAGGGTACAGCACAAATATTTCTATAAAAATAAGCAAGTCTGACCTCTGAATTTATTTTGAAAGTGCACCTGATTGATGCATTTAAAAGTTAAAATATACAAACATTTCTTAAATTCTTACAAAACACCCATCCACTTTTTAAAATTGTTAGTTTGGACCCCCCCCCCCCCACACACACACACACTTTTGCCGTGCGAAATACCAGTGCTGTTTTAAGCATCTGTTTAGTGCTTCATTGTCATTTTCATTGGATTCTCCCATTTGCGCGTAAATCGCTCATAAACTTTTTTTTTTTTTTTTTGTTACACGCATTCTCCCATTCCGCTTCGGTCACACACACAGTGACAAGCGCCAAATCCCCCGCAGTGTTGAAGAGATCAGTCGTCCCCCTCACTTTTGATAAGGTAAAAAGCCTTATAGGTACGCCAAATAAATAATAACCTATAGGTTTACGCTAGGCTATGTAAAACTCCCCATTAACAGCATCACGTCACTAACCACAGCTAAGACTACACAATCTCTATTCACTCTGTTGGATATCTGAAGCCAGTTTGTCTACTTAGATACAGTAAATCCTCAAATTATGGCCGGGGTCTTAAGACAAAGTACAGGCCTTTAGGGGCAGGATTGTATTCGAGACAGCCCTTTATTTCTTATGCGAGTTTTATTTTGAGACATGCGTTTCTTGGAGCGGCATACTGGTAGGCCTTCAAAAGCATGACATTTTCGGTTTAGTTTGATATTTAATTTACTTTTGGACTGTTTGATTATATTGTTAAATGTTGGGACTGATGGGCACTGAAATCTGGGGAGGTATTTGATGATCACTATTACGTTCCATGTAGTTGAAAGAGTGTCGGGATTTCAAACAAACCATCCGCTTTCATGCGTTCATTGAACGTCCGCGGTGCTGTAATGGAAACCTTATTGCGTAGCCAAGTAGCCTATTGAGTTATTTTTAAATTATGCATGATTTACTTTTTATTAATTTCGTAGGCTGGCTTTATTTTGTTATATAGAAGTATCTAAATAACCTGTTAAAATGTACCAGAATTTCTGGGGGAGGACCCCCATACCCCCCGCTGAAATATCCAACCCACTTTCACAATGCCTCCGACGCCCATGGTCCTAGTAGTAGGCTAGATCCCTTTGATACCAATGTTCATATAACTCTGGGACCCTGGTCCCAGGGATGGATTACTGCACCCAGGGGCCCAAGGTGTCAGGGGGGCCTGAAGCCCAAGCCTTTGCATGGAATCATTGCCTCAATATCAACACATCAGGATGTAGGCTATGAATCTGATTGAATTTAGTATTGCCCATTCCCCAAATGCACCAGAATACAGGAAATCACATTAAACAAATTTAAAAAAATCTGGGGGAGTACCCCCAAACCCCCCTTCCACATATGCGACAATTAGTGGGGAGCCCTTAATACATCTGGGCCCAGGGGCCCGAAAGCTCATAATCCGTCCATGCCTGGTCCCTACACCTGAGAACCACTGATGTACGTTTTTTTTACAGTACGGTATAATGCTGAATGAGCCAAACAAAAATTTACGCAGCAAAATTTTGGTTGGCCCCACCAAATCTCACTCCAAGGTTTTTTGAAAAGTTGGCAGCCCTGGTAATATGACATTCAATTCAATACGTTTGTTAAAATGGTGATTTTAATTTATTAGGCCTACTATATGTCCGATTTATTCTTGCTCAGATGTTCAGCATACTGTAGGCCTATGTCCGATTTATTTTCGGACATACAGTAGGCTATTCTTGCTCAGATGTTCAGCATCACCAATGGAATACATGAATGTCCACGTACGGGCATTGCTATGAGACGTCTTCCTAGATCATCTGACAAAGATAACGAATTCCCTTGGCTGACAATCTATATCTTCATAGAGAATATCGTCTGGGTAGGCTATATATATTTTCTGGCGGTCTCTAAAACCCCTCACCCTGCGAAGAGAGTCCCTCACGATTTGCGCTCCAATGTCGTATGGATCATCCAGGTACGCCGACATGTCTCGGGAGAAATTGTTAGTGGAGGGGTGGTACTTATAAAGGGTGTGGTTAACGGAAACCTCGGGTTAACCAAGAACATAACCTGGTCGGAGCAGGTTTGAGATGCAGCGTAAATTGCCATGGCAGCATACCTCGGTTAAAACCTATCCACCTTTCGTAGTACGGGTTAATCGGGAAGTTACGCCACACGTGATCTAGTTACTCTCGAAGTTACCCAGATAAGCCAGTAATCCCGCTTCGTAGTACAGGCCCCTGGTATGCCATGTTTGTTTTATGTACTTTTGTTATTGTCTTTTCACATGTACTTTTATGGCGATTCACGCCGTTAACTGTGTGTCTCGTGGTCTTGCCGCTCTCTTTTGCTACTGTCCTGAGGCAGAGGAACTGTGATGCGACTGGCTCGCTCCCTGCCTGATTTGTGTTTGTTTTGTCCTATATTCCAGAGAGCAATAAATAGTAAAATCAAGGTCAGTTGTGGCGTCCATCCTTTATACACAACGCAGAGTGATCGAGGGAGGGGAGAGACGACCTCTGTTACATTAACACCTAATTGTAGATCCTAGTTTAGAATCCATGCTTGATCGATCCCTCAGCCTCCCCCTCCCCTCTGAGCGACAGAGAGGCACACACACTAGAGATGCGCTGATGGGCTATTATTTCAACCATAACTGCATAGCAAAACTTATCATCCATCAGCCATCCATCAGCACCAAGGTTTTTTGACCAATTTTCAAAACCGCACCCGCCCATCATCCGCTGGTTGTTTTAATGTAGGCCTAGGCTATATGGGTGATGCAGCGCTGCTGACGTGAGGCTAGAAAGCCCTTGCCTGTTCTAGAAAGACTGATCCAATGCAGCAAATATATTAAAGAGGCCCTATGCAACAATTTTAGCAAAAATGACCACCCCCTCGCCCTCCCCCTCCCCGTTTAGAAGGATCTCTTAAGCAGCAGCAACCTCTTAGTTCATTTTCTCAGCCGGCATATAGCATGGAATGTGCAGTGGAAAATACAGATGGCAGCAGCAGGGGACAATTGTATGATGACTGTGTTGTATGATATTCTCAGGGTCCCTGCAATATAAATGGTACTGACAGTAGTCTTGAAAACATGCCGGGACCCAGTAAGCCCATGACATTCTCTATTCCTGTATTGACAAGAAATAGAACACAAATGCATCGAGCTTATAGGGTAAACCAGTCCAATCTCCTACCTGTACCACATCAACCTCAGATTCGCCCCATGGATCATATTTCCCCAACACTTACAGCAAAACTAGCACTCCTAAATATCAGATCTCTTTCAAACAAATCATTCTTAATTTATGATATAATTTGCACACACAACCTTGATTTTTTACTTTTAACTGAGACATGGTTAGATCAAGCAAACAGTGCTGCTACTCTCATCGAATCAGCTCCTCCAAATTTCAGTTTTTTGAGTGCTACCAGAGCTGGGGGGATAGCTACAATTTTCAAGACGTCTTTTCAGTGCAATCAGTCGTCATTCGGTGACTTTACTTCATTTGAATATCTGTGTGCATGCATTAAGTCTTCTCCTCAGATTTTATTACTGACAATTTACAGGCCTCCAAAACATTCAGCTAAAGTTTTTCTTGAAGAACTAGGTGAACTGCTATCAGTTGTTTGCGTAGAGTTTGACTGTCTTATTATATCAGGGGATCTAAACTTGCATGTGGATAATCCTGAAAACAATTATGCCAAGGAATTCATTGCACTAATCGATACTTTCTCCCTAACACAGCATGTACAGGGGCCAACACACTCTCTCGGCCATACCCTCGACCTTGTTATCACAAAGGGTCTCGATGTCTCTACAGCTGTTAAAGACCTGGCCTTATCTGATCATTTCTGCGTGTTCTTTGATGTGTCTATGTCCCCACACACTCAAAACACAGCTATGATTGTAAAAAGGAGAATCATAAATGATCAGACAAGTGCTCTCTTTGAGCAAGCACTTTCACTAAAGTCAAGTCAACTGTCAGACTCTGAAGACTTATTTGATCACTTTAATGCAAAAATGGCAAACATTATGGATGACATTGCTCCATTACAATTCAAGAAAGTTAAGGACAAACAGAAAGCACCATGGAGGCAAAATCCAGCAGTTAAACTTCTAAAAAGAGAGTGTAGGAAGACTGAAAGAAAATGGCGTAAATACAAACTTCAGATCCACTATGAAATCCATAAAGAGATGCTCCGCACGTATAACTCTGAAATATGCAAAGCAAGACAGTCTTTCTTTTCTAACATTATCAATAGAAGTTCAAATAACACTCGTATTCTATTGTTGATAAGTTAACAAATCCCCCCTCACAATTAGCGCCTGAACTTCTCTCAACTAATAAATGCAATGAGTTTTCATCTTTTTTTAAAGGTAAAATTGACAAAATCAGACTCAACATATCTGCTCAATTACAAATTCAACAACCTGAACTTCCAGCAACAAACAGAGGGAAACTAAACTTGATGTCAGAGTTCAGCTTGATAGACTACGAAACACTTGAAAAAACGGTACAGAATCTCAGCTCTTCCACATGTGTCTTAGACACTCTGCCTACCAATTTCTTCAAAACTGTTTTTCACCTCATAGCGGCGGATGTCCTTCAAATTGTAAATGTATCACTGCTGTCTGGCACTTTTCCTAAGTCACTGAAAACAGCTGTTGTAAAGCCACTTCTCAAGAAGAATAACCTGGATGCCTCCATGCTAAACAATTACAGGCCCATATCCAATCTGCCTTTTATTGGCAAAATTATTGAAAAAGTAGTCTTTAATCAATTAACCACCTTCCTAACATCAAATGGGTATTTTGATTACTTTCAGTCTGGTTTTCGGGCAAATCACAGCACTGAAACAGCTCTCATTAAAGTTTCCAATGACATACGCCTCAACACAGATTCAGGTAAAACATCAGTCCTAGTGCTACTGGGCCTTAGTGCAGCATTTGACACTGTTGATCACAATATTTTACTACACAGACTAGAACACTGGGTTGGATTTACAGGCATAGTTATCAGCTGGATAAAATCATATCTACAAGAAAGGAGCTTCTTTGTTGCCATCGGAAACTGTACCTCAACACCAACGTCCTTGACCTGTGGTGTTCCCCAGGGGTCAATCTTGGGGCCACTATTATTCAACCTCTATATGCTCCCACTTGGACAAATCATTCAAAATAATTTGATTTCATATCATAGCTATGCAGATGACACACAAATTTACTTAGCTCTATCACCAAACGACTATGGTCCTCTTGAATCTATGTGTCAGTGTATAGAACAAATCAACACCTGGATGTCTCAAAATTTTCTTCAGCTGAACAAAGAAAAAACTGAAGTAATTATATTTGGTAAAAATGAGGAAAGACTTAGGGTTGCCACTCTCCTTGGCACAAAAGGGTTGAAGGCAAAGGATACTGTTAAAAATCTTGGTGTATTAATTGACAGTGATCTAAATTTCAACAGCCACATGAAAGCGATAACTAAATCAGCTTTTTACCACCTCAAAAATATTGCCAAACTCAGAGGGCTGATGTCAAAATATGACTTAGAAAAACTCATTCATGCATTTATCTCCAGCAGAGTTGATTACTGCAATGGACTGTTCACAGGCCTTCCTAAAAAGACTATTAAACAGGTTCAGGTGATACAAAATGCAGCAGCTAGGATTCTAACAAAAACTAAAAGAACTGACCACAATACTCCAATTCTTAAGTCCTTGCACTGGCTTCCAGTAAGTCACAGAATTGACTTTAAAGCACTATTGCTTGTTTATAAATCAGTAAATGGAGCAGGACCTAAATACTTGTCAGACATGCTTCAGCAGTACACACCTTCTCGTCCTCTCAGGTCCCAGGTGAAAAACCTGCTAGTAAAACCTACAGTTAGAACTAAACATGGTGAAGCAGCTTTTAGCTGCTATGCGGCTCAGCTGTGGAACCAACTTTCGGATGACATCAAAAAGGCCCCAACTGTAGCCAGTTTTAAATCTAGACTTAAGACCAAACTGTTCTCAGATGCTTTCTGCTAACTGTGCCGAGTAACAAATTCTGAATCTGCCTTGATAATTATTCTACTTTGTCTTTTATTACTTTTTTTTACTACTTTTGCCTTTGTTTTGCTTACTAATTATTCTTTATTTTTAAATGATTTTACCTTGTTTTAGGTTTCCTTTTTATTATGATCTTTACCTTTTAACTATTCTTTGACTATATTGCCCTTCTATGCTTTTATTTGTTATTATTGTTTGGTTTTGTTTATGTAAAGCACATTGAATGACCTCTGTGTATGAAATGCGCTATTATAAATAAACTTGACTTGACTTGACTTGACTTAATTATGCAGGTTGAGTCGTTCTGATGGTTCTACAACACTTTTTGCGTCGTTTGGTGGGTGCTTGGTCTCCCCCTAGTGCTTCTCCGCGGAAAAAACGAATATGCAACTTTCTGGTCGCGGTCCGAACACATCCGGATGTAACTCGGCGGAAATACTCGAAAATGTAGTCAGATTGTAGTTTCTAAGAAGACTGCAAAACGGACTCCGACTTGGCTTTGTTGCTGTTGAAATTGTAAGTAGCCTACCCTTGGGTGAACTTCGTTTTGTAATGTGATTTGATAGTCTCTTGAACAATGTGTTTGCTCGACCGTTTCATTGTGAGCCCTATGTGTTTAGCTTGGTTTATAGATGGCTAGCACGTTAGCTAGTGGGGGTTTAGCGTAGCAGTCACTTGCTACTGAAGCTGCAGGGGGAGCTATGTCGTGAAAAATGTGAGCCAAATCAGGCGAAAACCCAGAAACAGCGAAGGAATAACCAGACCTGCATAGGGCTTCTTTAAAAGGCTAAAGTCATACATTGGCTATGTTGTAGCCTATCCCCAGAATATCAGCAGCAAACTCAGTCTCTGTCTCGCAAAACAGTCTCCAAATAAAACGCACATCGGCCTGTTGCCTATTCTGCAATGACAATATATCGTCCAAAATGCTTGATTGCATTGCATTCTCCACATTTTTAGCTAAATTTGTACCACATCAGCATTGTTGTTCATGCATCTGTCAAGTTCGCACAGGGCCTCGCACCCCCTTGCGACGGCCCTGCAGCTGCTCCTAAGACAGCGAGGAAAAAGTTAAAATACACAATAAACCCGGGAAAAGTTTTTCAAGGCATTTCAAGGAAGGTGTCTTAGCATGCAGGCTCCCAAATTGACCCAGTAGCCTACAGAAGGCATCAATAAATTGTTGGGACTGGGGAGGGTCATGCGTTTTTTCCTTAATCACTTTGGAGGGTCATAGAAAAATGTCTTGCTGGCGAGGGAGGGTCTCGTCTTTTTTGACTAACGCTCCCAAAACTCCTCCGAAGCCCCTTAAATAAATAACGAACAGTCCCTAATTGATTATAGCCTGTAGGCCTACACCAGCAATTGTTGAACATTTACCTGTACAGGACATTGACAGTAGCCCAGCCTAACAAGCAGATGTTGCAAAAGACATCAAAAGACGCAATTAATCAGAAATAAATATGTAATCTGCATCGCTTTATTTAACAAACTGCAAGCAACAAGAGGGTTGAGTTCGCTGTGAGGCGCCAAACCCAAGAGCAGAGCCTATCTGTTAAGGCACTCGATAGGCTATATGGTAACGAGCTGTGTGCGCCTGGAAAGACAATAGAAGATGCTTTCTGAATAGCACAGCTACCATTATGACTTGTTGCCGTTTTGGGACATTACGATTTTTCACGTTAAGCCCCCCTCCCCCACCCCCTTCTTTCACAAGCAGTGGGGGAGTGCGGGACACAAAGTTTCACAGGCACCGTTGTGGTAGAACAAAGGACCTACAACCTCGTCCTTTCATTGGAGAGTCGCCTCGCGTTCAATGGATTCATTTGCATAAAGATGGGCTTCGCCCAGCTTTTTGACGCGCGACATATTTTCAAATGCAGCGCTGCCTTCCCGGAATGCTTTGCGGGCGCGTTAAAGTCGCTTGACGTCCCCCATAGGACTAGAGTGGAATGCGACACGACAAAATGAAGTGTCGTGCAAGTGGATCGGTACCGTAACACTTTTTGGTAGACAAAGGAGGGTTCTCCGCGCTTCTGTCGTTTGGCGACAATCCGGTGCAACCAGGCCAGGACAGATATTTTAGAGAGGAGGAGAGACGCCAGTGCAGCTCAGATGTCTTCTTAATTTTCTTTATTCTTTAGTAAAAGGTGCAGAACATTATTAAACTTTGACTAACGTTTCGATGTGTCGATGTTTTTGACTAACGAACATCGAAACGTTAGTCAAAGTTTAATAATGTTCTGCACCTTTTACTAAAGGATAAAGAAAATTAAGAAGACATCTGAGCTGCACCGGCGTCTCTCCTTCTCTCTAACACTTTTTGGCTTTGGCTAAATATTTCTAAAATCATTTGAGTTTCACTAGTCACATGTTTTAACAAGGAACCCTTGTTATTGAACTAATAACAGACGTGTCGAAAAATTTACTTTATTTTCCATACGGAGAAATAACATATGCAGAGTCTAACCAAGGTCAATCTTGCCAAAAAAGCCCTCAAAACTGAAAACACATGAGGCAAAAGTGCAAAACATCACAAAACACGCATATTTTTGTATTGCAATCATTGTAGCCTACAGTTGTAACATTGCGTAACAGTCGTTTTACTCCCCGTATGCGCTCACTATAAAGAACGTTTAACGTGTCCCAAAAACAGCTATCAACTAATCACCAAACGTCTTATAAACAAGTATTGCCAGGAGCAACACCTTGCAAAAAATGATAACAATAGACCTAGGCCTTAATATGGCTCTGCTCCTGCCTAGATTTGAACTCAGAACTGCCTGAAAGTTGCAGACCTGTTCTGGAAATACGCGCATTAACCCACTCGACCGTCAGACAATGCTATCTGCTTCGTAGGCCTATTGGGTAGGACTGTAGCCTACACTGGTTGCTGTGGCACAGTCTTGAGTGACCGAATTCGTTTTCCTTTGTCATATGAATGCTGTCATTTTGTTAACATTACTGTTAAGGAGATGCTGTAGGCAAAGGCTATATTTAACCTCGTTAGTGTAGTAAAACAAATCAGAACTATTCACGAGGTTTCTGGGCAGCATATTTATGTTCTGTTAGTAAGCGAACTTCTCATGACTGCCGACAAAGTAGCCTACTGCCAGCTGACGAAGCTCTCATTTTAAAACATTACTGAGAGACAGGCACTGTACAATCAAGACATCTTGCCACTGAATCCAAAACATTATGTACAAAGCTTATAGGCTACAGTGGACTAGCATGTTGCAGGGGCTGCTAAAAACACAGAGAAACGCACTGAAAACTCGGCCAATCACAGCCCTTGCTGTCGAATGCTCCGTCCGGTTCGACCGTGGAACGCCACATCGGACTATGCTGCCCCCAAGCGGCTGCAGTTGTACTTACATTTCACCCAGCTGCGTGAATCACCTTGATGGTGAATGAAGTGTCAATTTTTAACTGGGACCCACTGTACATCCTCTCCTCCTTTCACCTTTCCTCACCCTGCTTTCTCTTTTCCATCTCTCCCTCTCTCTCCATATCCCTCTCTATCTCTCCATATCCCTCTCTATCTCTCCATCTCTCTCCATATCCCTCTATCTCTCCATCTCTCTCTCCATATCCCTCTCTATCTGTCCATCTTTCTCCATATCCCTGTCTATCTCTTCATCTCTCTCTCCATATCCCTCTATCTCTCCATCTCTCCCCTTTTGTATCTCTATCTCTCCTTTGTTTCCCCAAATCTCCAAATAGGAGGTCGATAAAGTCGGAGACAAAAGATTGGCCACAGCTCACTCCTTTCTCTCCATCTCTCCCCTATGTCATCTCTCCTCTTCCCTATGCCATCTCTTCTCTATGCCATCTCTCCTCTTGTCCTCCACTTTCTTTTTTCTATCCCTCTCCCTCCATCATTTTGCCTTTTTTTTTAAATTATCTCTCCCTCCCTCTCTCCCTCTGTGTGTGTGTGTGCGCGAGCGTGCATGTGTGTGCGAGGGTGCGTTCATGTGTGTGCGAGCGTGTGTGTGTGCGAGGGTGCGTATAAGTATAAGTATATATACTTTTTTTGATCCCGTGAGGGAAATTTGGTCTCTGCATTTAACCCAATCGGTGAATTAGTGAAACACAAACAGCACACAGTGAACACACAGTGAGGTGAAGCACACACTAATCCCGGCGCAGTGAGCTGCCTGCTACAACGGCGGCGCTCGGGGAGCAGTGAGGGGTTAGGTGCCTTGCTCAAGGGCACTTCAGCCGCGGCCAACTGGTCGGGGCTCGAACCGGCAACCCTCCGGTTACAAGTCCAGAGTGCTAACCAGTGGGCCACGGCTGCACTGCATGCATGTGTGCGAGAGCGTGTGCATGTGTGTGAGAGCGTGTGTGTGTGTGCGAGGGTGCGTGCATGTGTGTGAGAGCATGCATGTGTGCGAGGGTGCGTGCATGTGTGTGAGAGCGTGTGTGTGTGTGCGAGGGTGCGTGCATGTGTGTGAGAGCATGCATGTGTGCGAGGGTGCGTGCATGTGTGTGAGAGCATGCATGTGTGCGAGGGTGCGTGCATGTGTGTGAGAGCATGCATGTGTGCGAGGGTGCGTGCATGTGTGTGAGAGCATGCATGTGTGCGAGGGTGCGTGCATGTGTGTGAGAGCGTGTGTGTGTACGAGGGTGCGTGCATGTGTGTGAGAGTGTGTGTGTGTGCGAGGGTGCGTGCATGTGTGTGAGAGCGTGTGTGTGTGTGTGTGTGCGAGGGTGCGTGCATGTGTGTGAGAGCGTGTGTGTGTGCGAGGGTGCGTGCATGTGTGTGAGAGCGAGGGTGCGTGCATGTGTGTGTGTGCGAGGGTGCGTGCATGTGTGTGAGAGCGTGTGTGTGTGAGAGCGTGTGTGTTGAGACAGCAGCTGGTGGGAGCTGTCGATAGAGAAGTGGAATGAGGAGAACAGAGACACCTGCTAATCCCTCTGGACCCACACAGGGCAGCAGGGGCTAAGACACACACACACACACACAGGCAGCAGGGGCTAACAAGACACACACAGAGATGGAGGGAGACAGAGAGAGAGGTGGGGAGGGATGGAGAGAGAGACAGAGGGAGACATGAGAGGCCTCACTGGAGCATGTGTGTGTGTGTGTTTGAGGGGAGGGTGGGGTCTATCTGGGCAGCTGGGGCAGGAGTTTGTTAAAGCATTTGTTAGGTCAACAAACAGGGCCTATGGATCAGACACTCTCTTTCTCTCGCACACACACACACACACGGCCGTATTGAGAGGTGTATTGAATGAGAGAGTGACCCATGACTGGGTGCTCTGCGCAGGAGGGAGCTGGTAATTGCTGAATTGGCAGGCGGGTGTGGAGGAGGAGGAGAGACAGAGACAGTGCTTTCCAGTGAGAGAGAAAGAGAGAGAGATAGTGTGTTCCAGTGAGAGAAAGAGAGAGAGAAAGAGATAGTGCATTCCAGTGAGAGAGAAAAAGAGAGAGAGATAGTGTGTTCCAGTGAGAGAGAGAGAGAGATAGTGTGTTCCAGTGAGAGAAAGAGAGAGAGAGATAGTGCATTCCAGTGAGAGAGAAAGAAAGAGAGAGAGATAGTGTGTTCCAGTGTAGTGTTAATTTCGTCAGACGAGACGAGAGGAAATATGTTCGTCAACGACTTTTTTTTCATGACTAAGACGAGACGATGACGAGACGGCAGTAATGTCCTGAAACACTGACTAAGACTATCTTAAGATGCATTATTGTTGACGAAAAAAGACGAGACTAAAATGTTTTGCATGAAATAAAAACTAAGATAAAATCTCCCTTCATGTTCGTCTACAAAATGAGAAGACAGAATATCTAGCTGTTATGTTTTCAAAATATTCCGAATGAGTTCATACGCAACAGCTTTCCTGTAGGCTAGTCTACGTGCTGCTGCTGCTGCAACCCTGTGGCTGCAACACGAAACTACATGGAACAAGAACACTGGAGATTTCTGCCAGAGTTAGCAAGCTAACTACCTAAGCTTTATGCCACAATGCTACATACCCAGAAGTTGAAGCTTCTCTCATACAAATTAACATCCCCCAGAATGTCCATACGAAAATGTTCAGCATGTAATGTCAACTATTCATCTAGTTAGACTGATGATGCAAAGTTTGCTAGCAAGTAAGCTAATATGGAAAGTTCGCTAGCAAGTTAGCTATGGCTAAGATGGAGAGTCTGTTTGGGGAATGTGTTGTGTTTGGGCGCATATCGCCATCTAGCGAAGCGGAGAAAAACATTAATAGTTTGGCCTACGACAGTGTTTCTCAAACTTTTTCAGTTTCAGGACCACTTAACTAACCCTAGCTAAAAAAAAAAAAAAAGATTAGACCTACTTCAACAGTAGCCTATAATTAGTCTACACAATAGGCCTACTCACTGAACCACCTTGCTTATTGTCTTTGCACTTTGCTTATTGTGTCAGAGGATTCATACTGTATGATTTAAACTGGCATATCTTACATAGACAGTGTTGCAGAACTGTATTTGGATTTACATACAAGTTATATTGCAAACAACTCATCTATATTATATTTTACCACGTCTGCTCGCGGACCACTTGGGATAGCTTGAGACCACCAGTGATCCCCTGACCACACTTTGAGAAACACTGGTCTACGAATATGACAGTGGTCCAGTCAAATCTTTTACTGTCTATGGTCAAATCCCAGCCGAGCTATAACTGTAGCTCGACTTACCTGTGCATGTAAACATACTGACTGACAAAAAATCAGAATGAGTAATTATAACAGACGAGTAGCCCTGTGGACACACAATATTGTTGGAAAATTGAGATGTGTGAAACACTATTTGACTCAAATGGTAATCAGAAATAATTTGTTATAAAAAAAGACTAAAATGTGTTGACTAAAACTGACTAAGACTAAGATACCTTTAGTTTTTCTTTTGACTAAAACTAGACTAAAATGACGAGACTTTTAGTCGACTAAAACTTGACTAACAAAAATTATATTTGAATGACTAAATATGACAAAGACTAAAAAGGACATTTCGTCACAAGACTAAGACTAAATTAAAAATAGGTGACAAAATCAACACTATTCCAGTGAGAGAGAAAGAGAGAGAGAGAGATAGTGTGTTCCAGTGAGAGAGAGAAAGAGAGATACTGTAGTACAGGGGTCTCAAACTCCCGGCCCGCCCAATTCCGGCCCGCAACGTATGTCAAAATAATAATGTAATCCGGCCCTTCCGGGTATTTTTAATTGCGACAAACAACGATACTGATTAAAATAGACAATAGATCCAAGTACGGTGACAAATCTCATTTGTAGGCTACTCTCCTCCACTATTTGCTAGACATCCAGAGCTTGATTCAAACCCAAAATCGCTGCAAAAGGTTTCAGGAAATACTTACACGCGAGAAACACGAAGACGTGCATTTGTAATGACGCGATGCAGGCCATAGTTTTGCACAAATTGAAGCAGAAATAGGCCTACACCAAATGTTGAAAAACGTTCACGTGTGATGAAGTCTTAGGTAGGCTATGTTATTCACCTATTCTGATTCTAAAGGAGAATATCCTTTTGGAGATTATGATCGATCGTCTATTGACAGTGACAGTCACGGTGCGTCTGTGAATGGAAGTGTGTCTTTGCGTGTAACTTATACGACGGTGTCCACTAAGCATAATATGCTTATTTCGACCCTCTGCCCAACATAGCTTGAGGTTGCAGTGGTAATCGTGTTGATAGTGTATGTAATGGACGTGGTACAGACAGCAGGGCTAGTAGAAATAGGGCTCTGAAGAACTACAAAGTCACCCTCAGGAACTGATTTGACCAGGTTTATTGTAGGCCTTGTGGTTATAGGCCAGTAATAGTTTACTATTGTTGGTATAGGCCTAAATCTTAGGTGTTTTCCTGTTAATTTGTTATGTGGGTAATATGACAAAAAAGAAAGTAAACCTGCTCAAATATGTTCATCCAGTATTTACTGAAAGGTGAATAATTTGAGGTGCTTGCCATCCAGTGGCAAATTAGATGGGTAAATGTAAACTTTTGTTTATACTCAAAGATTTTTACATTTACAGTAGGACTTTATCTCTGACCACTTTCAAGCCATGGCCTTTTGAAATTTTGATATAAAAATCCAATGGTGTTGCTTTCTTAACCCTGATGCCTATTGCCAGGTTTAAAAAAGTTATGAGAGAAAAATATTTTTATTTGGTGTGAAACACACACACACCTACCTGTTTTTATGCTTTTTTGTTTGTTTTTATAATTTGTATTAATATTTATTTCATCATTATTTTATTTATAAGCTACAAAGTTGCTAGCACAGGTGTCTAAAAATAGATAAAAATACTTGCACTTCCTGTACGAGTTTTGTTTTTGAAAATACAGTATTTGAAAAAAACATTGCATTTTAGGAAATAGCCGTTCTTTTTTGTATTTTTCTTTAACACTGATGTGGCCCTCCAATTAGATGACATTGGCCCCCAGCTCATTTGAGTTTGAGACCCCTGCTGTAGTGTGTTCCATGAGAGAGAAAGAGAGAGATAGTGTGTTCTATGAGAGAGAGAGAAAGAGATAGAGATAGTGTGTTCTATGAGAGAGAGAGAAAGAGAGAGACAGCGTGTTCCAGTGAGAGACAGACTCAAAACAGTAAAAACTGCTGCCTTTTAAGATATCTAACTCGGGAGAGAGACAGCAAGTGTGGTTTGAAACAAAAAAAAATCTGGTAACACTCCATAATAAGGTGCCATAATAAATAGCAAACTAGTAATTATCTAACCCTTTGATAATATTTGTTAATTGTTACTAAAATATCTATTTGGCACAAGTTAATAGTTTTTTCATCATTAATTAAATATAAGTTGTTTGCATAAAATCTGTATGTTAATGTTTTAACAAATCTATTAACTAATATTGTATTAATATTTGTTAATAGTTAACTAAATGTATTTTTGGCACTAATTAACAGTTATTTCTTTCTCATTTAAATGTTAAATGTTTATTTACAAACTATATACTAATATAAAAGTTAATGACATATTATTATTTATCTAGCTTTTCTGATTAGCTTTGTGGAGAATTTATGGAATTTATGGTTAATGGCTTTATGGTCTTCCGGGGTGTATAAGGCACCCTACTGCCAGTGGTTGGTTGTGTATATACTTTTTGCACACCTCTTCTTCCACTTCATCCTTTTATTGGATACCTTTGTGGTTGGCTGTCCTGTAATTGTTGACCCTCTGTCTAGTGTTTGAAAGTAGTGTACTCTTTGCCTTTGGAAGTATTTGGTTGCTGCTTGAATTTGGTGAAATTCAGGGGAGGGGGTGTAACAGAGTTAGAAATGTAGTTTAGTGTTTGTATGTGATTTTCGCCGTAATTAAGCAGCTTTATTCAGTTTTGGTGTTTTGGAGCCCCCTTTGGAGAAACGGTATACTACAGCTCTGCTGCGTTTTGTCCTTGTATTGTTGCCATAGCTGATCAGAAGCGGTATGCTTTGCATTCATAGACATAATATGTTTGCATTGGGTAGGTTGACTGTGTAAAGCACTCAACACTTTGTTTTAATTTTGTAACTGTAAAATGTTGTTTAAGTTGAAAACTTCAATATACCACCTGTATTATATTACTTTACATGTATTGTTAGGATTTTGGTGCAATTCTAGCAACTTAGAGAATGTTTATTAATGTTTTCATTATGACCAGAGTTCATACACACGAGTCTAACGTGACTAGCTGTAAACTCCGCTAGCAACTTTCCATGCATTCAGTGTAGTTTAGCTTAGTGTGCATGGAAAGTGCAATTCAGTCTAGCAGGAAATGAATGTACATTTAGTTTAGCATTATGTTTATGCATTACCTCCGTATGGTCTACGTCTGTGAGTGTGTACGCAAAGTGAATCTCAGAATATTAATAAACTCGTTCTGTTCACCTGAACATTCCATGTCGCACGTCTCCCTTGCTAGTAGGGCTGACAGTGGTATAGGAATCATGCATGTAATATAGCCCATTCAACTACTTCTTTTTATTTTGCTTATGCAGATGCTGTTTTATGTATGCCAGTGCCTGAAGGCATGTTTTGTTTTAACTTTTCCTAAAGGAATAAATGTGATAAGCCAGTTTTGGTCTCAGTCCCTTCACTGTCTGACTAATAGTTATATATTACTAATATATTAATAAAGCTTAACCAACTTTATTATAAGGGTCCCCCATACTGATAGTTATATATTACTAATATATTAATTAAGCTCAACCAACTTTATTATAAGGGGCCCCACGCTTATAGCTATATACTACTAATATATTAATTAAGCTTAACCAACTTTATTGCAAGCGTTTCTGGCGTCGACAAGAGTGGCGGCATGTTAAGGTATAGCTCCGTGTTTTTTTCTTGAATTTCCCCTTCGGGATCAATAAAGTATCTATCTATCTATTTCTATCTATCTATCTATTGTAAGGGTCCTATGGGGAGTGGTTCATATTGGGATAGGCAGAAGCACAGTTTAATAACAATTAGTTAAATAATAATAAGTCATTAACTTTTCTATTAACATATAGTTTGTAAATAAACATTTAACATTTAAATGATGTAAGAAATAACTGTTAATTAGTGCCAAAAACACACTTAGTTAACTATTAACACATATTAATACAATATTAGTTAATATATTTGCTAAAACATTAACATACATATTTTATGCAAACAACAAATATTTAATTGATGATGAAAAAACTATTAACTTGTGCCAAATAGATATGTTAGTAACAATTAACAAATATTAACAAAGGGTTAGGTAATTACTAGTTTGCTATTTATTATGGCAACTTATTATGGAGTGTTACCAAAAATCTTTTTGCGGCCTTTTTAAGATATCTTAGAATTACCCGAATAATGGTCGTTTTTGAAGGCAGCATTGATGCATCTTCCATGCTCCCTACTACTACCCATAGTCCTTTGCGGCAATGTCTAAAACAGCTGTGAACATTAAACAAAGATGGCAGATGACAACGGTAATGGCTGCTGAATCTGTTTAAATGTGCTTTGTTTGATATTGTTTTGCTTAGATTTGTAGTAAGAAATAAATACTGTACTATCTGATTATACCATTGTTGTAAACATTTATAGCATCTGGTCTGATATATGTGCCACCTGCCAAACAACTTATACCATTAGCCTGCTAGCTTCCGTAAGCTAGTTTAGTTTAACATTTCGGCTTTTGCTAACGTCATACCGTAGTGTTAAACAAAGATTCCAGAGTGCTATGCTCATTCTTAAAAGATGCATTCAATCCAAAGTCATGTGTAGTGAGACAGCTCTCTATTTAGGCAGGGAGACAGCGAGTTGCTGTCTTCCGTTTCAAACAGAGCCAGAGAGAGTGTCTGTGTGAGTGTGTGTGTTTCAGTGAGATGGCGATGTCCAGCAGGCCCACACAGTTAGAGCGAGAAAACAAGCTCCCCAGGGACACAGGCTCAAATAGGCTATATCACAGTGTGTGTGTGTGTGTGTGAACTGTGATCTATGATCTTGTTAAAAGCGGTACATCCATCAATGCGATCTCTGTGTGTATGTGTTAGCTTGGTGCATGCCACCACATCACTCACACACACTCAACCTCTCTCTCACACACACACACATTGTCTTTGTTGCTCTCTTAATCTTATCCTTTTTATTAATTGGAGGGTTGCCCTGTTCAACATCCATCAATCTGGTCAAGGAATGGGATCACTGTGTGTGTGTGTGCAAGCATTCGCTCAATCTGGTCAAGGAATGGGATCACTGTGTGTGTGTGTGCAAGCATTTGCTCAAATCCCGATACAACTTTCCCTGGTGTCGTTTAATGTTGAAAGTTTACTTTTGTTACAGGTGCAACAACAAAAGGCCTTTTAAGTGTGACTGGAAAATCTTTAGGAGAAATTGGCTCCTGCAATGTGGGGCAGCCATATTGATTTTGGCCCTGGGCTGACCGCACGGATAGATTTCTTTAAAATTCACAATCTTTCGCTCTCTCTGAGTGTGTGTGTGTGAGAGGCTACTTACTTGTTCATGAGGAGCTATTGTGTGTGTGTTTGTGTGTGTATGTCTGTGTGATTATTGGTATGCTGTTAAACACTCTGGTTCTTCATCCTTCATTCTTGCCTCTCCGGAGGTCTGAGACAATGTCTGTTGTCTGTCCTATTGAGAGATGAACTGCAAATGACTATCAGAGACTGATGTGTGGACTAGCCTGTCAATGGACGCTACTTGTGGCGCTAATGACTCACAGGTAATTAAATGCTGGCTAGGATTAGCTTTGGTGCGCTATTAACTGGGCTTACAGCATTTAATCTTGACCAAAAAAGCATTAGAGCTAGTTCAACTTGAACGTTACTTCTTGAAAGTGGTACAATTTGCAGGGGCAGTCTTTTTCTTGATCAGTTCCCATTCACCCATAGACTGTTTTGGAGTGGAGTTCCCTGCAGTTCCCATTCACCCATAGACTGTTTTGGAGTGGAGTTCCCTGCAATTCCCATTCACCCAGAGACTGTTTTGGTTGGCTTGCAGGCTACAGTGACAGGTGTTGGTGCATTTGGAAAGCAGTTCGTAATAAAGTTACTCATATATATTGGGAACATGTTGGGCCCTTCCGACACTATCCGTGTAGGAGAAGAATATTGTAAGTGCACTACCAGTTTACTGCCATATCCATGTAGGACAGACATGTCAAAGTCAAGGCCCGTGGGCCGTGGGCCGCATCCGGCCCGCAAATGAATTATCTACGGCCCCCCAGGATGATATTTGATTAGTATTAGAACCGGCCCGCAGGCCACAGCCGCCGGCTGCTGTTTTGCACGCACCAATACTCCATTTCCCACCATGCAACGGTAGCCCACGAACTCACTGTGGCGCCGCAAGTGGGCCTCGGCTTCATTATTCATCAGTATTCAGTCAGGGCAGATGTCAACTTTCAGCTACCCCCCCTCCCCAGTGTTGTGCCTGAACACGTTCATTGAACGAAAGTTCATGAACTCGTTCATATTTTGAGCGAGCGAACGTGAACTAAACGTACTGTATTAGCCTACTACTGCCTGATGAACGTTACTGTGAACTCGTTCATTCTGGTGTCTGTGAACGGCACGCTCTTTCAGTTTAACTTCGTTGAATAGGGTGTCAGATTTCTACAGAGCCTTCCACGCAAAAACCCGGCTAAAACACACCGTAAAAAGGCCTTAATACGGCAGCATGCAGGTCACCATTTGTCACACTATGAGCCGCGGTCCGCAATGTGGACAATGGTCTGCAGAGTGAAATTATTCCCGGGCCATCGTCTGATAATTTGCTGCGCAATTGATCAAGGAGCTGCGGACAGAAAAAGAAAACAAACATTTCTGCAATTAGTAGGAAATACTTGTTTGGTGTCATCAAACATAGAGGCATAGAATTAAGTCGTGGTATGGGCGTTTATTCAATGCATGCGTGTGCACGTTGGTAGCAAAGCTAAGCTTCAACCTATTGGAAGGCTATTTAATTATGAAACAACATTTAATAGAACGACGTGGATTTATGCAACTTCCATAAAAAAACAGAGCACAGACTATATAAAACACTGTTTGGCATTAAGTATTAAAGTCAGCCAAAAGCTATTAATTAGTCTTAGTTAAAGATCTCCAGATCAGTGATTTACACATGATCTGATCCGCTATTTACCATTCACAAAAGCTGGTATTGTGTTTCCTGAATCCTTACATTCAGGCATTCAAATGAAATGTAATTAGCATATAAATATTCTATCAGTGTATGATGCTTGCATGAGGGAAACATCCCAAAACAACGGCACCCATAACTGCTGTTGTTTTGAGAAGTATTTCTCATGCAAGCATCATGCAACAATGCAAAAACAATGAAACTATTGTAAGCCTAATTATATTTTACATTAGTAAAGCAGTAGTCTGATGTGCATGTTTTCACAAACTTTTGTGAACAATCTTAGCACTTTAAACGTTGACTGTTTTGAAGTGCATGTATAGCAATATAGTATAAAAATAATAATAATTGTGATATCATTATGATAATTTGATGGGGGGTGGGAGGAGGGGGTGGGTTCATGTAGGTGGGCCCTATGACCCCAAAGTATGCCTTTACTGGGCCTCAGGTCAAAGAAGTTTGAGAAAGGCTGATGTAGACGACAAAGCAGCAAGGAGGCATCGTATGATCATTTAAACAAGTTTTATGACAAGGTCGGTGAGGATGGGAAAAATCGTACATTTCTGTGCAAACTTTGCCCGCTCTTCAGTCACAGTCATTATTCATTTAATCATTAAATAAAATACAGTACACGTCTTGGTACAATAGGTTACGTGCAGTCATTTTAATATGTTTTAATAAACATTGAACCAGTCCGGCCCTCGGCTTGTAGCAAATTTGTTTTTTTGGCCCTCTAATGTATTTAACTTTGACATCCCTGATGTAAGAGAAGGGGGACAGGTATTGTAGAAGGTAACAACTGATATCTTGCAGCTCTGCAACTCTGGCAGTCCTGCTGGACACACACACCCTGACAGCTTTCCTCACCTCACACTAAACTGCCAGGCACAGTCCCTGTGGAATGATACCCCTCAGTGAAATAAACCCAATTCTCTCTCTCTTTCCCTCTCTCTCTCACACACACACACACCTTCCCGGCCCTTTTGTTGTCTGACACATAGTTTATAGGGGCAGCTGCTATTGATTCAGACTAGATGGGAGGAGGGAGGAATGGCAGGGATAGAAAGAAGGGGAAGAGAGGGTGTAGGACTCTAATCTCATGGTTCAGGTAGCCATAGCAATACCACCTGAGAGGGTGTAGCCTTCTAATCTCTTGGTTCAGGTAGCCATAGCAACATCACCTGATAGAGTGTAGCTTTCTAATCTCTTGGTCAGGTAGCCATAGCAACACCATCTGAGAGTGTGTAGCCTTCTAATCTCTTGGTTCAGGTAGCCATAGCAACACCACCTGAGAGGGTGTAGCCTTCTTATCTCTTGGATCAGATAGTCAGAGCAACACTAATGAGCGTTTATTGTTGTTAAATAGATGTTTGTGTGTGTTTGATTGTTTGTGGGTGTGTGTTAATGTATTCAGCTGAGAGATGGCCTGTCTCTGCCTTGCCTGAGTGTGTGTGTGTGTGTCTGATGGGTCTCATTAGTGTTGCGTAGAGCATCAGACTCTGGGCCTCTCACTCCTCATGTGTCAGACAGACCTCGTCTCTCCCCCAAACACATTTGACCCATCTCTTCTCTGAACGCATTTGAATACAACTCAACCCATCTCTTCTCTGAACACATTTGAATACAACACATCCGCTTACCAACGAGAGGGGGCATTGGGGGTGGGGGGGTAACTGTTGCTTGCCTGATTTGTTTTGTTTTGATTTCCTGGTGTCAGGCACGTCAAGGAGGCCTATCACTGGTAAATGGCAGAATAATACATTAGCATTTCATTTCAAGGACACAGAGAGCCACTGGCTCTACAGCATGACCTCCATATGTGCTCACAGTCAGTCACTCATTTAGACAGACACACACACACAGATGCACTCTAAGCACACACACACACACACACAGAGATGCACTCTAAGCACACACATAGAGATGCACTCTAAGCAGACAGACAAACCAAGACATTCACATGCACACACACTCACTACCGTTCCAAATAACCCCTGACCCCATGACAGGCGATCAATCTGTCAATCCTCTTATCAAACGCAATGCTAATTTCCCCGCACCTGCTACATGACTAGCCTACCAAAAGCACAGCTACAAACTAACATATCCATATGACACCTACTGACTAGCCTCCCAACAGCACAGCTGCAGACTAACATATCCATATGACACCTATTGACTAGCCAACCAACAACACAGCTTTAAACCAACATATCCATATGACACCTACTGACTAGCCAGCTACAAACTAACATATCCATATGACTACTGACTAGCCTACCAACAGCAGCACTACAAACTAACATATCCATATGACACCTACTGACTAGCCTACCAACAGCACAGCTACAAATTAACATATCCATATGACACCTACTGACTAGCCTACAAACAGCACAACTATAAACTAACATATCCATATGACACCTACTGACTAGCCTACCAACAGCACAGCTACAAACTAACATATCCATATGACACCTACTGACTAGCCTACCAACCGCACAGCTACAAACTGACTAGCCTACCAACGGCACAGCTACACACTAACATATCCTTATGACACCTATTGACTAGCCTGCCAACAACACAGCTACAAACTAACATATCCATATGACACCTACTGACTAGCCTACCAACAGCACAGCTACAAACTAACATATCCATATGACACCTTGTAATGAGGGTTTATCACTAGACTACATTTCTGACTGGTTGGGAATTGTGACCACTGCAGGGCATTGGCAAGAATGCACAGATTGTATTCAAAGAATTTATTATTCCAGAATCTTAATACTAATGCAGAGTGGGTTGTATGTTTGTGTGGTTCTACAAGAGAGAAACAGAAATAACCACTTCTTAGCATAAAGGAACAATGAAATGCAAGATATGAAGTATAAGCGCTAGTACTACCCATATTAGCATAATAATAACAGGAGTTAGCTAATACTGCTAAACAGCCAAGGCACATGTAGCATTGACTGATCACCATGCATCTAGCATCAGGAAAACTCAAACTAAATCTTTGCATAGCAATATACTCTGAAAAACTAAAAATATACATCATACAAGTTTAATTACTTATTTATGAACGCACACAAAGTACTATTCAGGATGGATGTCAACTTATAACAAACATATAAAGTGGATGCAATCCTCATCCATCCTCCACCACGAACTACATCAAAGATGGCTACCATACTGTACATTCATGTGTCACACTAACATCTAACACAGGGGGCGCTAATAGGCCACATTTCACCACCTAATAAATTGCTCACATTAATCTACTATAACCCCAACCCCAAGTCCTTCATCACACACCTACTGACTAGCTACCAACCATGGAGGAAAGAGCAGGTGGTGGTGTAAGTGAAGGGTCAGGTGGTGGTGAGTGAAGGAGGCAGGGAAAGTGTTGGGTTCAGTGGCATGAATGTCACTGACATTGGTCAGACTGGTTTTGTGGGGAATGTCAGGGGCTTATCTTTCGGAGTGGATCAGGTGTTGGCTGCTGATGTGACTGAGTTGTGTGCCTGGTAAACCAGTAGTTAGCCCAGTGTATGGACAGAAATTGAATCAAAGTTTTATAATTGTGTTCAGGAAAAGCAGAAAGTAGACTATGTACATGTGTCAGTGACAATTGAAACAGCTTTTGAAAAATAACAATATAGACCAGAAAGGGTTTTTTGCCAAGTCACAAAATTGGCCACATGGGCATCCTTCGGACCTAAAAAGAAGTTATCTTCTCCTGCAAGTGATTTGGAAAGAGAATCGTCAGAATGTAAGGAATCTGCTGTACAGTAGGGCTGTGCTTTCAATATTGAAATATTGTATCACCACTGCCGCCAAATATCAATATTTTTTATTAAAGCATTAGGCTGTGCAAACATGTCTATACAGTTGACTGTTACAATATACGGTAACACTCCATAATAAGGTGCCATAATAAATAGCAAACTAGTAATTACCTAACCCTTTGTTAATTGTTACTAACATATCTATTTGGTACAAGTTAATAGTTTTTTCATCATTAATTAAATATTAGTTGTTTGCATAAAAACTGTATGTTAATGCTTTAGCAAATCTATTAACTAATATTGCATTAATATGTGTAGTTAACTAAATGTATTTTTGGCACTAATTAACAGTTATATTTTACATCATTTAAATGTTTAATGTTTATTTGCAAACTATATGTTAATAGAAAAGTTAATGACATATTATTATTTAACTAATTGTTATTAAACTGTGCTTCTGCCTATCCCAATATGAACCACTCTCCATAAGACCCTTACAATAGATAGATAGATAGATACTTTATTGATCCCCAAGGGGAAATTCAAGAAAAAAACATGGAGCTACCTTGACATGTTGCCACTGTTGTCAGCGCCGGAACCGCTTGCAATAAAGTTGGCTAAGCTTAATTAATATATTAGTGGTATATAGCTATAAGCGTGGGGTCCCTTATAATAAAGTTGGTTAAGCTTAATTAATATATTAGTAATATATTACTATCAGTATGGGGGACCCTTATAATAAAGTTGGTTAAGCTTTATTAATATATTAGTAGTATATAGCTATCAGTGTGGAGCCCCTTATAATAAAGTTGGTTAAGCTTAATTCATATATTAGTAATATATAACTATAGTCAGATGGTGACGGGACTGAGACCAAAACTGGCTTATCACATTTATTCTTTTAGGAAAAGTTAAAACAAAACAACAAGTAGTTGAATGGGCTATATTACATGCATCATTCCTATACCATCACTGTCAGCCCTACTAGCAAGGGAGACATGGAATGTTCAGGTGCACAGAACGACAGTTTATTAATATTCTGAGACTCCCTAAACACTCACAGACGTAGACCATACGGAGGTAATGCATAAACATAATGCTAAACTAAATGTACATTCATTTCCTGCTAGACTGAATTGCACTTTCCATGCACACTAAGCTGAACTGCTTAACTACACTGAATGCATGGAAAGTTGCTAGCGGAGTTTACAGCTAGTCACGTTAGACTCAGTGTGTATGTCATAATGAAAACATTAATAAACGTTCTCTAAGTCGCTAGAATTGCACCCAAATCTTAAAAATACATGTAAAGTAACATAATACACGTGGTATATCAAAGTTTTCAACTTAAACAACATTTCACAGTTACAAAAGTGGGGAGTGCTTTATACAGTCAACCTACCCAATGCAAAGCATACCGCTTCTGATCGGCTATGGCAACAATACAAGGACAAAACGCAGCAGAACTGCAGTATAGCGTTTCTCCAAAGGGGGCTCCAAAACACCAATATCAATAAAGCTGCTTAATTACATCACATACAAACACTAAACTACATTTCTAACTCTGTTACACCCCTCCCCTGAATTTCACCAAATCCAAGCAGCAACCAAATAGTACTTCCAAAGGCAAAGAGTACACTACTTTCAAAGACTAGACAGAGAGTCACCAATTACAGGACAGCCAACCACAAAGGTATCCAATAAGGATGAAGTGGAAGAAGAGGAGCGCAAACTCTCACACAACCAACCACTGGCAGTAGGGTGCCGTATGCACCCCACAAGACCATAAAGCCATAAACCATAAATTCCATAAATTCTCAACAAAGCTAATCATAAAAGCTAGATAAATAATGATATGTCATTAAAGCAACACCAAAGAGTTTTTTGTACCTTAAAATAATGTTTCCAAAATCGTTTCAGTGGTTCATCAACTCGTAACAGGGTGAACGGCACTTTCTGCATTCGCTTCGCGGCCCTCTATCGGCTATAACCGCACTATGTAAGTTTGCTGCATCGGGTAGCAGATCTGTAGTTCGATGGAATGAGACATGAGACACTACAAATTTGACTTGCTTCTGATGTCGCAATACATCATACTTTCATAAAATCATGCAACTTATTCTACCTTGTCTGTGGACATTGTTATTTGCAAAGCCGGTGCTGGATAAACAAATAGTGCGTGTGACAGATGAAAAGTTCTTTGGTGTTGCTTTAACTTTTATATTAGCATATAGTTTGTAAATAATAATAAATAAACATTTAACATTTAAATGATGTAAGAAATAACTGTTAATTAGTGGCAAAAATATATTTAGTTAACTATTAACATATATTAATACAATATTAGTTAATAGATTTGTTAAAACATTAACATACAGATTTTATGCAAACAACTAATATTTAATCAATGATGAAAAAACTATTAACTTGTGCCAAATAGATATTTTAGTAACAATTAACAAAGGGTTAGGTAATTACTAGTTTGCTATTTATTATGGCACCTTATTATGGAGTGTTACCCAATATACATATTTTATTTATCTGCTGGGTCATTCCACGTCAGTTCAACCAGGGCCCACGCACTTAGGTCTCAAAACATTCTGAAAAAATTACCAGGTGTACTTATGTTACCCAGGAGACACACTGTAAAATTACTCTTATGTAAGATCAATACTTTCCAAGATACAGCCAGTTTTACAGGGGGAGGGGGTGTCGATTTTGTTCGGGCTCTTTTTTTTGTCAAAGTTCACAAGCCCACAGCGCAAGAACTAAACCATGTAGGAGGCTCAAATTTAGCATGCTGGTACATAAATAGGAATAGTATGTAGCAAAATCGTCACGTTTGGTCTGGATAATCCTGCATGGTCATAGCTGTCCCTCAAAGTTGATACCAATTTTATTGGAGTTTTTGGCTGGGCTCTGTTTAAGCCTGCAGAAGACATATTTGTACTCAACATAGGCTCTTGATTTATTTTCCTTACTGAGATAAGTAGAAACACTCTCACAAAAAGCAATGAACAGAAAATAAATCCCTTTTACAGCAGACCTCACAAGTCTGAAAAATCATTTTTGTTATCATTTTCAGAGCACCCAGCCAAAAACTCCAATAAAATTTTTATCAACTTTGAGGGACAGCTATGACCATGCAGGATTATCCAGACCAAACGTGACGATTTTGCTACATACTATTCCTATTTATGTACCAGCATGCTAAATTTGAGCCTCCTCCTTGCCTGGCGCAAAATGTTGGTCTGTTTCTTAATCAGTCATGGGTGTGTTTTGTGCGTAACATCCTGTAAACCAATAGAGAGAGAATGACATTAACAGCAACTTCAAACAGCGCATCGGTATTGTGATAGTCAGCCGCACATTTGAAGGAATCTGCTTGCACGTGAGACCGTATGGAACAGGTATTCCACAAAACCATGCTTTACTAAAAACCTAGCAGACGATAGCCTATACACGCCTCTGCACTCGTCTATTATTTGAACTCATAGGCAAAGTGAAATTAACTTCACTGTGTTGTCAACGACAAAACAGTTCTACACAGTTAATTACTTTCACTATTGACTGACAATGGTTTACAATCGAAAAACATAAAGACGGGGGTTTGCTATCTGGGTAGTGTGGACGAGCACCTCACCGCAGTTCCACCTGAGCGCCTGTGCTTTCAACTGCACGCTTCTGTTTCAGTAGGGGCGCTGCTCTGACAAATGTAAGAGCAGAGGTAACCCATCAATGCTCATAATGTCTATACCCTTACCCTACATGACATTCTCTATTGTATATTTTCATGATATAAGCATTTATATATATTTTTTACAAAGCCTACATGACATGAGCATCGTGGAGGAGGATGTGGACGAAATTCAATGGTCTTGTTATGTGATGCACGTGCATGCCTTCATTGTAACCTTGCCTGTAACTCAGTCTAGGCAAAATAGCACTATACAGATTAGTAACAATATGTTGAACTATATAAAATGGCGTGTATATCTAACGACACTGCATGTCTTCCACAGGATCAGCTTTCCAGGAGACTGCAAATTTAGAATAATGGCCCATGTTGCTTCAAAGGCACCATACAAAAAGGAAGGGTTCATGTGTAAATACCATAATTTGTTAATTTCTGTAAATAAATATATTGCAAATAACATTGTTGACCATGTTACTGTCATTTGGTGTTTCAAAATGGTAAATTATACCAAAAAATACCAACTCCTTTTTAAATTATAAGTTTGTGGATGTAATGTATGAGGTACAGCATGAACAGTCTCTTATCAATTCTAAAAGTTTTTATTTTCATGAAAGCAAAATATAGCGATGTACCGGTGTAAAATAAATTAAATACCGTTTTAAAAGGAACAGGCAGTACAAGAACACTAATACAAAACTATTTACAATAATACAACATTATAGGAAGGTGAAATAAATTCCAGTGATGTCCCTGAGGGTCAGGGAATTTATCCCTTATCCTACACACACAGCTTGGGATCACTCTTCTATTACCCTGTCCTAGAGACCCATGCTGCCAGAAAATGAAATGTCTGTAGGTAGCATATCTGAACTCTATTGTCATCACCTGGCTCTCTTACATGGCCTAATGCTGTGATGTACTGCCTGTGAATCTGGAGAAAACCTTCATCTAGGCAGTGCTGTGTGTAGTGAGGCAGAAGGCTCACACAGGTGGCAGGGTTTTGTCCACAGCATTTTCTCTCCTGATCGATTGGCATGTCTCTGCAGTGTGTACAACTACACCAAGGCATCCCTGACACAGGTGGGGGGACGACATGTCTGCACTGATGCATCAAACACCAGACCTGGCTGCCTCACTAGCAACTGTGTGGTGAGGTTCCTGTGCTCTTGCAGGCTCATTCCATCCACAAGTCTCTGAAGAAATAAGACACAAGAAATAAGATCAGATAGGCTTGTTTAGGTAGCAAAGTTAGATTGTTAGCAGAGTAGTAGTAATAGTAGCCTACTCTGTGTCATTTTTCAAGTGTTCACACAAAATGATGAATACTATGTATGTGTATGGACAATGAAAAGTTGAAAATGTTTTTATAACATTTTCTATAGACCATAACGTAATTATGTGTCGTGATTTCACTGGGAGACAACTCGCATCATGCAGTTGACTGGCAACAGCTAGAAATTGCTACAAACAATGAAGATACAAACAGGCAGGGAAGCTACACCAAGCGCGTAACTGAAGCGTTCCGTTCACAACGCGTAAAATCAATTTTAGACGAATGGTCTATTTTTTTTCTGGTGTGGTGGCAGCAGACGCAACGCAAACAAACGTGCCTGGTGCAGCTTCCGAGCTAATTTCGGTGTCATTGACATTGATACTGTTCAGAGAAATATATTAAAAACACAAACCTCTGTTGCTTCTCTCCTTTGTCTTTGAAGTTCTTCCAGTCTCTCGATCCTCGTCATCTTTTGGAGTCTTACTTTTTCTTTGCCTAGGAGGTCTCATCGATCCTCTGCCACCGGCTCTTGGCTTTTCTTTACCTTTCCCTCTTCCTTTACCTTTCCCTTGCACCTCCGTTGCATCGACTGATCTCTGACTCTGCTCACTGAGAAAAATAGTAGGCTACGCTATAAACATTGTCTTTACACTATTAATCTCGCACATACAGAATAACGATAGCACTGAATCTACTGTACTAATATTAGCATGCATTCGTTTGGGAACCTGATAGCTGATGCTAGCAATGAAATAGTAGCCTACCAAAATAAAGAAGTTCTTACACAAGGTAGCTTTAAGCAAGGAGATGGTTAACGTTATGTTTGTATTAGGGCTGTCAGCCATAACATGTTAATCGCGATGCAGTAAGGACCAAGCGTTAATTTGTTGGAACCCGATTGACGCAAAGTGCGTCAAAAAATAGACCCTTTCTTCTTTGTTACATTGCTCCGGAACTGTTCATTGCAGCGAGATAAAACTTTTATTGCGTGACAGAGCAGAAGTGGGGCTTTCCAACGAGACTACGCACTTGTCTGTACGATCAAGTATAAAAATAAAAGAAAATCATGAAATTAAATCAAATTGCATCATATTACAGTCTATACTTCTCTGCGTTCACCTGCTCACCCATTACTCTCGTTTGAATTACTCGTGGACCCGTGATCGGATAGATATGCCACGCACGTCAGATGAAAGAGGAGACACAGAGCTATCATTTGATATCAAGTACATCCTATAAAACAGACAAAGTGACAGCAAAATCATAACTTCATATAGCTGGACTTACCCCACGTTTACGAATTTTTGTCTGTTTTTGTGGCAAAGCATGTTTATAACCCAACGCTATCGTGTGTTTCTTTATGGCAAAGCATGTTCTTAATCCGGTTTTAAAATCCTAGCAAATTCCTGCATGGCATCCAATTCAAGGCTCACATTGCATCCCAATTTGTTCAACAAAGAAACCCCTTTTTTGCTTCTACTTTGTTCATGGCAATGCAGTAAAAAGATGTAGAGAATCATTATGAGTGCATACACCATGCACTCAAAATTATATTTTGTGAGATACATTTCAAAATATAAGAATTTTTATAATATGTTTTTTGTATTTTTATTATTTAACATAAAAACCTAATGGTGATATAACATAATGGTTATAAAACTTGTCGGTAGGGCCCCCTTGGAATTTTTGCTTGGGGCCCCCACAGACTCTAGAATCGCCTCTGTAGACAACAACACACGCACCCTAAAGCTGTGCTTATTGTGGCCGGTGATTTCAATCAAGTACATCTGAACCGGTCCATGCCTGAATTTATTCAACACATTCACTTCCCTACACGTGGTGACAACACACTGGATCACTGCTACACACAGTTCAAGAACAGTTACAAAGCGAAGTCTCTACCAGCTTTCGGAAAATCAGATCATGCCACTGTTTTCCTACTGCCTATGTACAAACAGAGAAGTCGGACGGACCCCCCAGTGACGAAGGAGGTCAAGCGCTGGACTGACCAATCGGAAGCCAGGCTACACCTTAGCAACGTTGACTGGGAGATGTTCAAGACGAACTCTGCTGACATCAATGAGTTTATGGAAGTATCATTGAGTTACATCAATATGCTAACTGATTCCATCATCCCAACTGTAAAGATCCGAAGCTTCCCTAACCAGAAGCCATGGGTGGATAGAGAAGTGAGAACGGCATTAAAGACACGCACCATGACTTATAATGCTGGGCTTATTTCAGGGGATATGACGGATTACAAAGCAGCATCTTATAGTTTACGTAGAGCTATTAAAGATGCTAAGCGGCGCTATAGAGACAGAGTTGAAGCTGATTTCTTGGAGGGTGATCCAGCACGAGTGTGGAAAGGACTCCGAACCATCACTGGCTTTGAAAGAAAGTCCCCTCCTATGATGAATGTGAGTAAAGCCCTCCCTGATGAATTTAATGCTTTTTATGCTCGCTTTGACATGAAAAACACAGACTATATTGGACTAGCTGCAGCATGTGAAGCAAATGAGGATGCACCTTTCTGTGTCTCTGAGGTCGATGTGAGCAATGCCTTTAGGAGGGTTAATTGTAGAAAAGCTGCTGGACCGGATGGAATTTCTAACAGGGTTTTGAAATCCTGCGCTGCTCAGTTAGCTCCTGTGTTCACTTATATCTTTAACACATCATTGGCTCGAGACAGTTCCTACTTGCCTCAAGCAGTCTGTTATTGTTCCAGTACCGAAAAACAAAAGTCCATCATGTCTGAATGACTACCGCCCAGTAGCCCTGACGTCTACAGTGATGAAGTGTTTTGAGAAGCTTGTGAAAAACATTATCTGCTCATCCCTCCCTGCCTCCTTCGACCCCCTCCAATTTGCTTACAGAGCCAACAGGTCTACAGAGGATGCCATCTCAAACCTCATGCACACCACCTTAACTCACCTGGAGGAGGGGAATGGGAATTATGTGAGGATGCTGTTCATTGACTTTAGTTCAGCATTCAACACGATAGTACCTCTCACCTTGGTCACAAAGATGAAGGCCTTAGGACTGAACTCCACCCTGTGTCACTGGATATTTGACTTCCTCACCAACTGTTCACAAGTGGTTAGAGTGGGGGGTCTGACATCTGACTCATTAACCATCAGCACTGGTGCTCCCCAAGGCTGTGTTTTGAGTCCACTGCTGTACAACATCTACACATATGACTGCAAAGCCAACAGTAGTCATACCTCCATCATCAAGTTTGCAGATGACACAATGATCTTGGGCCTGATTAGTAACAGCAATGAACAGCTCTACTTGGATCAGGTTGATGAGGTGGCACAGTGGTGTCAATCTAACAGCTTGACACTGAATATCAATAAAACCAAGGAAATGGTAGTGGATTACAGAAGGCAGCAGCAGAACTACAGTTACACCCCACTAATGATCAGCGAGCAACCTGTAGAGAGAGTCACAAGTTTTAAATACCTTGGTGTCCACATTACTGAAGACTTAACATGGACTGTTAACACTCAATATGTTCTGAAGAAGTCCAGACAACGACTCTACTTCCTTCGTCAGCTAAGGAAATTCAAAGTTTCTACATCCATCATGAAGGCCTTCTACACTTCAGCGGTTGAGCGTGTTCTAACTGGTAGCATCATCACCTGGTATGGGAACTCCACAGTTAGAGATTGTAGTACTCTGCAGAGAGTAGTGCACTCAGCTGAACGTACTATAAGAACTCAACTCCCTGCTCTACAAGATATCTATTCCAGAAGAGTACTCCTAAGAGCCCAAAAGATTCTGAAGGACTCTTCTCATCCTAACAATGGATTATTCCTACCGCTGAAATCAAGAAGACGCCTATGTAGTCACAAAGCCAGAACTGAGAGACTCAGGAGAAGTTTTTATCCCCAGGCCATCCGAACTCTGAACTCACACTATACTGACTTTGCACTAGAGCTTAGATCGGGCCCAAAAAATCAAGCCCGACCCAACCCGAGCCCGTGCACATTGTGCCCGAGCCCGACCCGGCCCGACACGTTAACTGTAATTATGAGCCCGAGCCCGATTTAAACCCGACATTTTTTAAATACATGGGCCATTATAACTGACGTTCTCAGCTACAATTCCGAGCTGTTTGAGCTACAGAAATCCGTTTAGAGGACATTGAGAGGACAAAAGAGGACATTGAAGGCTGGCTATCATTATTTCTGCCATGGCAAGCCTGCTTCATGTTAATCTTAAAGTATTTTTGCTATAGGTGAACATCGTGCGCACTTAATGCCCGCAACAAAGCATAGCCTACCTGACAAATGCATACCTCCGACTTTTCTCCAAACTTCCTCGAAGTTATTTCTCCTGTTTTCATTTTTTTTCTTTACATCTTCAAGCTTCACGTTGCACTTAAGCTACACAATACAGCACAGCAGGCCCGGTGTGATGTGTGCGAGTGGAGAAGCTGCGCATGACAGGTGTTGCGCAGATGACATTACAATTGACATTTTGTAACTCTGAGCCTAACTTTTATAACTTTGTATACACTTGTTACTTAGGCCTACTTTGATAAATATAAAATATTTCTGAGTCTGACTATGGCATAGCTTTAGCTCCCCACCCAAGTAGGCTAATGATTAGAAGAAAAAAAAAAGCAAGCTTGATCAAGGACCCGGCCCGGCCCGAGGATAGTGGCTGGAAATATCGGCCCGACCCGGCCCGCGGGTCGGGTCGGGTCAAGTTCGGGCTCGGGCAGAGAATCTAAACTCTACTTTGCACACATTCACTCCTCAGCACTCTCAAACATTTCCCAACTCTGAACTCACACTATACTGACTTTGCACTCATTCACTACTCAGCACTTATGACCCCCCCCCCCCCACACACACACACACATACACCTACAAGACTTTTAGCACTTGTACATCCCTCTCCCTATGCTACAGACCTTTTATTTATTTTCTTATTTCATCACACGTCAAAAAAAACACACACACACACACACATATCTGACTTTCTCCAACTTTTGCACATCTCCATAGAACTTTTTATTTATTATTTTTGATTTCTCCTTCATCTACCCATGTCCTTGATTGCCTAGCCTTTCTGCCCTTTCTGAGCCGTGGATCTGCCCAAGGTTTCTTCCTTGGTAAGGGAGTTTTTCCTTGCCCCTGTTGCTCTTGGGTGCTCCTTGTTGGTGCCCCCCACCCAATCCCAATCCTCCCCCACCTTTTATATGCAGCCCTTGCCACTTAATCTACTAAACCCCTCTTCTACTGCACTTTTTACCCCCCCCTCCCCATTAATGCACAAATAGGCTGACACCAGACATAATTTCACTGCATTTCTTACTTCCAGTAACTATATGCATGTGACAATAAACTTCCTTGTATCCTTGTATCACACTCCACCAAGATGGTGGCCATTTCAGTAGATTTACTCACTAACATTGTTGTGGAAACACAACAAGCATGGACACTAAATGCACTAGCCTACTTGAAATAAGTTACTCCTCTTGTAAATACTATTCACATGAAATAAAACAATAATACATTGAGACCATTCAACAAAGCACACTGGGTAATAACAAATTCAACACATGAACTGGTTGCTATCGACTCGTCTCTAGGCTTCCTCAGTCATTGTAAAGCTGCCGAAGCTGAACATTATCCAAAACTCCATTTCTCAGACGAGCGTCAATTTGGGAGCTTGCATGCTACCACTCCTTCCTTCTCAAATGACTTGAAAAGGCTGTTTGCACAATTTCACAAATAATCACAGGGACCGAAACATACCTAACATGCCAACTTTTTCCGGGTTTATCACATATTTTAACTTTTCCCCCGCAGTCTTTTAATATTTTCCCGTAGAATATCCCATATACTCTCATAACATTAGTCCTGCCATCTGGCCTGTCTCTGTGTTGTCCTGTTATTACCCCCTTGCCCTTTCAGCAAAACAGATGTCTTCAAATCATCGTTTTGCTTGCTTGAATGCGAACTTAGAGTGATGTTAACCTATTTAAGTTAACGGCGTGGTTGTCGTGAGAGCACGATTCATTGACGCTTGCAGTGTTCGGCCGTATGTCTACGTGCACACCTGCCTGTATAGCCTACCATCAGGCTACTCAGCTATGAGTAGAGAAAGAATTTCCCCTGTTTGTATATATTTACTCCAAGTTGGCCTACCATAACTTACCAACTCTACACTGTAGACCATAAACTGGCTATTTATATGAAATAACCAAATTTATTTGTTCAACTTTATGAAGCAGAATTACGCACTGCTATGGAACGTAACACATTTTTGTTTGCGCATGAGAGAGAATGACAGCGATTAACAAATTGCAATTGTTGCTGGTTACAAATAAATACTATATATTTTTTTGAAAACAATAAAAACAGAAAGGATGGAGACAGCAAAGCTAGAGATGGGCAGGAACAAGGTCAATTGGTAGAAATGCTTGTCAAAACCAGAGGCGGAGTGGCAATCGGGATGATCGGGAGTTTTCCCGGTCGGCCGGCCGAGGAGTGTGCCGGCCTATAAAGCCTTTGTCACGGCCGTGAGGCGTACGCGGCCATCAACGTGATAGATGCATTAAGAATTTCCGCGAAAATCTCAGAGACCTATACTTCAGAGTACATGGAAGTCCAACCAATATTTATACCACTCGCTCACTGTCTATATGTCATTCATGGTTACCTTGCACACTCATCTCTCCCATGCTGATTTTTGTGTAGGCTAGCCTTATTTGTTTAATCTTAATTCATTTTTGTTATTCAGGCGTTACAGAACTTTCAAAAATAAAAAAAAAAGCCAATTTAATTTGTTTGTTTGTTCTTAAATTAACGTAGATCTAGGCTAGAATGGAGCAAACCCTCCTGGGAATGGGGAATGTGTTTCTGGTTTATCCAATGAACCGATTGCAGGTCAAGTCTATTTATAGAAATGTAGGGGGATAAATGAGCGGCCCCTCGTCTAATGGCATGACCCTACACGCGATCAAGTTCACGGAAAACTACAGGATTCTTGACAGTCGACGGATTTGCGTGGTTGCTTGCTGTTTTACACATGGATGGAAGGCAGAGAGAAAGGTTAGCGGAGCTTTGACGTTATTGCTAGGCGGAAATTAGCACAAGTCGGTAACACCCCATAATAAGGTGCCATAATAAATAGCAAACTAGTAATTACCTAACCCTTTGTTAATATTTGTTAATTGTTACTAACATATCTATTTGGCACAATTTAATAGTTTTTTCATCATTAATGAAATATTAGTTGTTTGCATAAAATCTATATGTTAATGTTTTATTTCTTACATCATTTAAATGTTAAATGTTTATTTGCAAACTATATGTTAATAGAAAAGTTAATGACTTATTATTGAACTAATTGTTATTAAACTGTGCTTCTGCCTATCCCAATATGAACCCCTCTCCATAGGACCCTTACAATAGATAGATAGATACTTTAATGATCCCCAAGGGGAAATTCAAGAAAAAAACACGGAGCTACCTTGACATGCTGCCACTGTTGGCGCCGGAACCGCTTGCAATAAAGTTGGTTAAGCTTAATTAATATATTAGTAGTATATAGCTATAAGCGTGGGGCCCCTTATAATAAAGTTGGTTAAGCTTAATTAATATATTAGTAATATATAACTATCAGTATGGGGGACCCTTATAATAAAGTTGGTTAAGCTTAATTAATATATTAGTAGTATATAGCTATCAGTGTGGAGCCCCTTATAATAAAGTTGGTTAAGCTTGATTAATATATTAGTAATATATAACTATCAGTATGGGGACCCTTATAATAAAGTTGGTTAAGCTTTATTAATATATTAGTAATATATAACTATTAGTCAGACGGTGAAGCGACTGGGACCAAAACTGGCTTATCACATTTATTCCTTTAGGAAAAGTTAAAACAAAACAATAAGTAGTTGAATGGGCTATATTACATGCATCATAAACATAATGCTAAACTAAATGTACATTCATTTCCTGCTAGACTGAATTGCACTTTCCATGCACACTAAGCTAAACTACACTGAATGCATGGAAAGTTGCTAGCGGAATTTACAGCTAGTCACGTTAGACTCAGTGTGTATGAACTCGTGGTCATAATGAACACATTAATAAACGTTCTCTAAGTTGCTAGAATTGCACCCAAATCTTAACAATACATGTAAAGTAACATAATACAGGTGGTATATCAAAGTTTAACAAATATAAAACTTAAACAACATTTTACAGTTACAAAATTAAAACAAAGTAGGGAGTGCTTTATACAGTCAACCCACCCAATGCAAAGCATACCGCTTCTGATCGGTTATGGCAACAATACTAGGACAAAACGCAGCAGAGCTGCAGTATAGCGTTTCTCCAAAGAGGAATCCAAAACACCAATCTCAATAAAGCTGCTTAATTACGGCGAAAATCACATACAAACACTAAACTACATTTCTAACTCTGTTACACCCCCCTCCCCTGAATTTCACCAAATTCAAGCAGCAACCAAATTGTACTTCCAAAGGCAAAGAGTATACTACTTTCAAAGACTAGACAGAGAGTCACCAATTACAGGACAGCCAACCACAAAGGTATCCAATAAGAATGAAGTGGAAGAAGAGGAGCGCAAACTCTCACACAACCAACCACTGGCAGTAGGGTGCCTTATACACCCCACAAGATAATAAAGCCATAAACCATAAATTCTCCACAAAGCTAATCAGAAAAGCTAGATAAATAATAATATGTCATTAACTTTTATATTAGCATATAGTTTGTAAATAAACATTTAACATTTAAATGATGTAAGAAATAACTGTTAATTAGTGCCAAAAATATATTTAGTTAACTATTAACATATATTAATACAATATTAGTTAATAGATTTGTTAAAACATTAACATACAGATTTTATGCAAACAACTAATATTTAACTAATGATGAAAAAACTATTAACTTGTGACAAATAGATATTTTAGTAACAATTAACAAATATTAACAAAGGGTTAGGTAATTACTAGTTTGCTATTTATTATGGCACCTTATTATGGAGTGTTACCCACAAGTCTTATGTTGATATGTAGGCCTAGCCTAATGACTAATTAGTGGGCCACTCAGGCTGATATATGGTTTGTGGAACTCGTTGGAACTGTCTATATGTAAGCCTATATAGGCCTGCTTTAATCGTTCTCTACACAAACCTATTCAAAGTGCCTGTTTTTCCAATTATTTAATTACCTGTTTTATTAGTTTGGCATTAATGCTTGTCTGTAGACTAGGCCTTTTTAAATTTATACAGGCAACTATTGGAGTGCTATGATACCCAGATACATGTCCTTGCATGAAGCTTGACATTTTTATCCACACACAAAGCTGTTTTTATACTGCACTTAAATATCTAGTTCCTTACACATTTTTTGAAAGTGCCAGTTTTGTGGTTCATTGGCTTGTTGTATTGCATTAGCACTATCCATAGTTCAATAGCCTATACGTAGCCTATTAGTATTTTAAATTGACATATTTTGTTTGTGCTATTGATGAGCGTTCATGTTGGGGGTGGGGGGTTTGGAGGGTAGGGGCCGGTGCCGTCAGATTTTTCCCGGTGGATTTAAGTGCCCCACTCCGCCCCTGGTCAAAATGTTAGGAGCTGGATGTGTGGATGAATGAAGCACAAGTAGGCTATGCTTTACTATGTTAAGCATCCACACTGTTTATAGTTAGGCTACACGGTAAACTAAAAGTAAACCAAAGGTAAATTTAGTCTTTTTAGGGCTGTATGAAGTTGACCAAATAAATATAGGCTGTTAGGCGTGAATAAAGTAGGCTAGGCTACTTTGTTGCTCCAACCCTTCCAACGTTAATGGGGACGAATGTTGACATTTTCCCGTATTTTGGGTGAGAACCCCGGTAAATCTCCCTTATTTTCAATGTTCAATGTTGACAGCTATGGAACGAAAGAGAACGTTATATGGCGACAGAAATCAACAATCAAACAAGCCACTTTGATTTTTTGCTGTTTTCATGAATACAAAAGTTGGGTGACCCCCCCTCCTAGACAAAAAAAAAGTTGGGTGACCCTCCCCTCAAAGAATAAAAAGACATGACCCTCCCCTATTTTCCTCCGGTGGCCCCTTCAATAAATAACGAACAGTCCCTAATGAGCTATGACCTTGGTCAACTTTATAGTGATGAGCTATGACCTTGGTCAACTTTATAGTAACGAGCTATGACGCGGTTGAAACTTGGTCAACTTTATAGTAACAAGCTATGATATGGGGTTATGATGCGGGCCTACAGGTTGGAAGCGGAATTGTCCATTACCGCTGTCGTAAATAATTTAGCCTACCGCAGCCTACCGTCTTCCACTTATATGTACCTGCCGAGTACGCTCCACCCAGAGCCTTGCTCCACCTATCGGCTATTGTAATGTTTGTAAAGCAAGTCAAATTAGTATCTTCTTACATCTCATTCCAACTACAGATCTGGCAAACTTGCATAGTGTGGTTATAGCCAATAGAGGGCCGCAAAGCAAGGGCAGTTCACCCTGTCACCCTGTTACGAATTGATGAACCATTGAAACGATTTTGGAAACATTATTTTAAGGTACAAAATAATCTTTGTTGTTGCTTTAATACTTGTTTAAGGTCTATATGAGTGATATAGAGAATCAATAAAATGAACATGGTGTCCGAAATGTTTTTTTAAAGGCACAATATGCAAGATTTTCACCTTTATGAAGCCAATTTGATGGTAAACGAATTGGTAATAGGCGAATCGTTCACCTAGCATAGCTATACAACATAGACGTAGCGAGTCCCTACCGAGAAACCTGCTCATGGACCTGCTCATGTGTGTGCCTTATTCATGTTTAGAGATAGATAGATAGCTACTTTATTGATCCCCAGGGGAAATTCACTTTTGTCTCTTCTGTTTTAGTTAACTAGTTAGGCATCTGAATGCCCTTAACATCCGGTCATAACAGTGTGTGTGTTTAATAGAAAAGTCCTGAGCAGTTTATTTCTTTACAGGACAGACAGCAGACATTGGTTTAGACCCCTGAGACATGTGTGTCTGTGACTGTGTGTGAGTGTTACTGTGTGTGTGACTGTGTGTGTGTGTGTGTGTGACTTATGAGAACTGGGGATCAGGTCTTAGTCCAGGGCTCAGCCTGTTATGAGAACTGAGGGGTTCCTCAGCAAAATGCACAAAGTGTGTTGGGGGTCACCCAGTGGTGGCGCATACATTAATATTTCCACCAGCATGCACTTATGTGGACCGGTGGTTACTACACAAACACACACACACACACACACATACACAATCTGTCATGCACGTACAAACACATACACCCACACACAGAGTCTGTTGTCTCTGTGTAATTTGTGAAATGTGCTTGCGTTGCGACAGCAGGAATGACTGATCTGATGTCAGTGAGCGTTGGCCCCCTGGGGCGCCACTGATGATGTTTGATCACAAATAAACAGGAGCATTAGCATCCGCTTTGTAGCTGCACTTTATTGCTGCTCCTGCCGCATTTTCCCTCTCATTTCATTTCTCCAACATGTGGAACAAACACTCACAATTCCACCCCCCGCCGCTTTCTTTGGTACGAGAGGAAGGGGAGGAATTCAAGGTTGAATCTCACCAAACACACACACTCGGCTATGCCCCTAAATAAACCCTGTGTGATTGTGTTGGTGTAGTGACAGTAGTATTGCAGCTGTTCGCTACATAACTGCAACAGCGAGCTTAAAAATGTTTTGAAGGCCAGCTATGAATAGGGGTGGAGGGTCTAGCCTGGCTCTCAAATCCACTCAGATGGTTGAGGTTGACCGCTCATTCAGACCCGGGCTCTCCAGCAAGACAGCAGACCTCAGTATCACAGCCCAGAGGGTAAACCCCAGGTCAAGCACAACATAAACAGCACTACACCTCTGATGAACCAGACTAAAGTCTGCAACACAGAGGCTTTTAGGACTCCAAATGACATAAACCCAGAGTGTGTGTGAGAAAGAGAGAGTGAGTGAGTGAGAGAGAGAGAGAGAGAGAGAGAGCTCTCTAATGAGTCAAGCCTACATGATTCCCAGTGTCCCCACCTGTGTAGTGTTCCACATAGATAGATAGATAGATAGATAATTTATTGATCCCTAGGGGAAATTCAAGGTCACAGTAGCATACAGACAACATACACACACACATTCACTAACAGCAGAAAAAGTAATTAAAAGTATATAATATAAAAAAACACAACTAAGCAATGACATGGCCTTGTGTACTTCCTCCCCAACAGCCCATTTCTCCCGGGACAGCGTCGCTAATTTCACTGGCGGTGCAGTAGAGACGCTAATCTACTCAGACGAGGAGCTCGCCCGGCGTTTTAATCGATGACGGAAAACAACAGGACAAATAGTGTTTCACGGCTGACTCGCCACGCTACATGAGCGATGGCTGGCCCCCGAAAACACAAAAGGCCCTGCAGCCAGCGGGCTAATGCTTCATTAATATCCTGCATTATTAAACGCCATTATTCAGAGATCGCTCCTGACCTATTTATTCCCCCAGTAGTTTGGGTCCAACGGTAGAGAACGCTCAGAGAGAGAGATGCCTTTGGTGCTTTATGAGATCATCCCACACAATGGCTCTCTTTTAGGACTCTATTCTTCTCTTCCTGATTTCCTCTATCCTTTCTTTTCTCCGTGCGGCCTGGGTGAGTTCAGGAGGGGGTAAATCTCGAGGTGGCGTTCCGCTCCGAGGGGCTGGTGTTTGGGATTAGAGCAGCAGGATTCCTGGGCGCCGGCTTTCCATGGAGCGCCTCGTTCCAGCCCGAGAGAGCACTGACCGCCTGAAGTGAAGAGAGAGGGATAAACACAACTCCTATAGAGAGAGAGAGAGAGGGATAAACACAACTCCTAGAGAGAGAGAGAGAGGGAGGGAGAGAGAGATAGAGGGATAAACACAACTCCTAGAGAGAGAGAGAGAGAGGGATAAACACAACTCCTAGAGAGAGAGAGAGAGGGAGGGAGAGAGAGAGAGAGAGGGATAAACACAACTCCTAGAGAGAGAGAGAGAGAGGGATAAACACAACTCCTAGACAGAGAGTGAGGGTGAGAGAGAGAAAGAGAGGGAGGGAGAGAGAGAGGGATAAACACAACTCCTAGAGAGAGAGAGGGAGAGAGAGGGATAAACACAACTCCTAGAGAGAGAGAGAGGGAGGGAGAGTGAGGGGGGATAAACACAACTCCCAGGGAGAGAGAGGGAGAGAGAGAGATGGAGGGAGGGAGAGAGAGAGAGGGATAAACACAACTCCTAGAGAGAGAGTGAGGGAGGGAGAGAGAGAGGCAGCAGAAGGGGGGGTAAAGAGATGGAGGGAGAGAGTAATAAAGAGGAAGAAAAGAGAGGTGGGGTATAGAGAGAAACATAAAGACGAGAGAGCAAGGGATGGCCCAGGACACACACACACACATTCAGACACTGTGGATTTTTTACAATTTAATTTACAGTATATAGTATATTTAGTATTTAGTTTTTTAGTTTTTCTTATCTTCTACTGTCTCTATTTTGCAGTGGAGTTTTGTTACTTATATTTACTATTTCTGCTGTAAGTGCATGTTGTGTGTGATGTCTGTATGCTACTGAGACTGGCTGAACTAAAGCGTTGGCAGCTCTCTCTGGCAGCGCTGCTTGGACCCCTAACAAAACAAAAGAGTGAAAGTTATGCAAGATGAACATAATGAACACGGCAAACTTGCACTGGGCTGTGTGCTCAGGTAGCCATCTGGCAGGAGGGCTGGGAGGAAGCTGCACTCAAGAAGTGTTTTAATGATGACTTCAGAGAGACACACACACACATACACACGCTCACGTTTAAGTCCAGAGAAACATGAATCATTTACAATTCATATTCTCAAATACACAATACACAAGGTAGCGAGAGAGAGAGAGAGAGACACACACACACACACAGGCACGCACACTGACACACAGAGAGAGAGAGAGACACGCAGACACACAAACACAGCACTCATAACCCATAACACTCCCACACACACATATCTGAGCTCACACAACTGCATATTAACAGCTGCCCAGCTGTGCCCACAACAGCCAGGTAAACGACAACAACAACACCAACAACAACACAGGCATAAACAAGCTGCAGGAGCTCTCCACCACTGGCTCAACCTGGCTGTGCACTTTCACACCTGCAGCTAAAACCCTCCTCTGCATGATCTAATATCCTCATCATTAGCAGACCTACACCAGACCTACACCACCATCATTACCAGACCTACACCATCATCATTACCAGACCTACACCACCATCATTACCAGACCTACACCATCATCATTACCAGACCTACACCAGACCTACACCATCATCATTACCAGACCTACACCACCATCATTACCAGACCTACACCATCACCATTACCAGACCTACACCATCATCATTACCAGACCTACACCATCATCATTACCAGACCTACACCATCATCATTACCAGACCTACACCATCACCATTACCAGACCTACACCATCATCTTTACCAGACCTACACCATCATCATTACCAGAGCTACACCCGACCTACACCATCATCATTACCATACCTACACCACCATCATTACCAGACCTACACCATCATCATTACCAGACCTACACCAGACCTACACCATCATCATTACCAGACCTACACCATCATCATTACCAGACCTACACCAGCTATACACACTGACCACTGCTGTAGCTAATATAATCATCATCACCATCATCCTCTTCATCATTATCATGTCAACAGCAAACAGGCTGCAGACCAGATCATTTGTCTAATGCAATATCCAATATCATCATCCTTAACGTTAAGGTTTAATCCCTTACCTAATCCCCTTTACCGTTATCTGTGTGTGCATCAGCAACATAGTCATCATTATCCTCATCGCCTTTCATGTCATCTTCATCCTTACCACCATCATCATCATCATCATAAGCATCAGCAACATCTCACTCACGTTAGGGTCGAATACAGACCAGTGTTCTCTGTGGTTGTTTTCTCCTGTCATGTTGCATCTTCTTCTGTCACACACACACACACACACACACACACACACACACACACACAGGAAAGCCAAACCAGTGAAATGTCTGAAACTCTTTACAGACACACACTCTCTTTCATGTCCTGACAAAAAAGTCCAGAGGATAGGTTTCCTCACGAGGTTTTCTGTTTTAATTGTATTTGGCATGACTCTTAGTGTTCAAAGCTAAAAAATGCAAATGACAGAGATAAATATATGAAGGCGGCGTGTCATCACGTAAACACACTGTAATTGGCTGCTAATTTACCTGCTTCTGCTCCGCGTGGATCCTCAGTATGGGGCCAACATGAATTATTCATGTTCAGGGGGACACAGCTTGATATGTGTGTGTGTGTGTCATGTGTGTGTTCAAATTAGAAGTTCTAGCCTTCATAATACTATCATGTGTGATGGCTCTGGACACTGACACTTGCTATTAGCTCTCTTATCTTCTCTGAGGGGAGATTTCCATGTGAGTGTGGGTGAATATGTATGTGTGTGTGTGTGTGTCTGAGAGGAGGAATTAGGGCATCCTGTCACTCTGGTCTAATGTGACATCACATGTCGCAGTAATGGGTATTGGGCTGTGGGGTGTGGTGTGTGTGTATATGTGTGTGTGTGGTTTTGTGCCCTTCTCACCAGCACACAGCCATCTCCCACAGAAGAGCACACACAACCCTGATTACCCTGCTGCCTAATTCCACACTTACCGAGTCCAGCACATCCATATGTGTGTGTGTACCAGATTTGTAACATTATCCGTAAACCCCAGAGTACATATTCACAAACTACCATGGTCGTCCACACAGACTAGTTTCACAATATACCAAGTTAAGCCTGGCAGAGTCGCTCGATGGTGTTTTATGCTGCCAACGTCGTCTTCCAGGCAGCGCTGCCACCGCTGACTTAAAGGCACCTAATCCTAAACCTAACCCCAACCCTAACCCTAACCTTAACCCATGCCTAATCCTAGTGCCTTCCAGGCAGCGCTGCCTTGAAGACAACGTTGGGGGCATAAAACACCAAGAAACTGGCAGAGTCTGCTCTGTATCCTGACTCAGAGAGGCCCATTCCAAATACATTACATTTCCCAGAAGTCTGTGTGTCCCTCATCAGCTCTGATCCAAATGGACTACATTTCCCAGAAGTCTGTGTGTCCCTCATCAGCTCTGATCTCATTAGTGAGTCTCATTGGTGTGTTCAGCAGTGACAGCAGCAAAGGATTCATCCAGGCAGACGAGCTGGTCCACAGACACACTCCCTCCTTCAAGATGATGGTGGAGGAGATGTTCTCTCTCTCCCTCCATTCCTCTCTCCCTCTCTCTCCTGATTCCTCCTCTTTGTCAGATACGTTCTGGAGCGATCTCTTTGATTAAACACCATTAATCATCCCTCCCGGCGTGTGAGTGTTGATTTTCACACCAGGACGAGGCTGGCGGGCGGGCGGGCTGGCGGGCGTCTCCAAGGCGACCTCGAGGGCTGGCACATACCGGCCTGGCAGCCTGGCACGCAGTGCGGGGCCGCCGCTCTGGGCTTATTAAGCGTGTCAAGTGTTTTCATCTGTGCCACTCTGAGCAGGACAGCAACACTCCGCTACGCCAGGCATTAAAGCACATCATATCAACATGGCCACTGGAATGGAATAACAGCCAGTGCTAAGCATCACTCTCTCTCTCTCTCTTTCTCTTTCTTTCTCTGTCCATCTTTCCATCATGGCCATTTCTCTCTAATCTTCTCCCTCAGCATGTCCTGTTCTCTCTCTCTCTTCTCTCTCTTTCCCTCTCTTTTCTCTCTCTCCCTCCCTTACTCTTTCTAGCTCCCTTGCTCTTTTCTCTCTCCAGTGTCTTGGTCTGTCTGTGAGTGAAATGGTCGTTTTTTTTTTATCCTCTGCTCTGTGTTCAACGTTAATAAATGTTCTATCTCAAAACACGCACACACGCACACACACACACAAACACACACACACACACACACACACACACACACTCAGCCATTAAAGCCCAACAGATCCAGGTCAACATGTGCCTGCACAAACTGGTGTGCTGTTTATTTGAAACACTCCGCTTCCTGAAGAAAGATCTCCCTCACACACACACACACAGAGAGAGAGAGAGAGAGAAACACACTCAGGAACAGACTTAACTGGTGCACAACCATGAAGGCTACTTCATCTTTTTCTTCTGGAGAAAGAATTGGGGTTCCAACACTCCCCAGACTCAGGTACTTCTGTACACGCACACACACACACACACACACACACCACACACGCACGCACGCACACACACACACACATGCACGCACACACATACACTCACACACCATAAAAAGACACACAAATAAAGATCTCCACAAAACTACATATGCGCTCAAATCACACATGGGCATCACAGACATCTGAACTCTGTGGTCAGAGAGATGCTTCTGGACTTTAATAATGACCCAAGGGCCCATCCCTTTAACAGACCCTGAGTGGACCCAGATATCAAGGGCCCATCCCTTTAACAGACCCTGAGTGGACCCAGATATTTCGGGAGCGTGAGACACATCAGTCTTGAGAGCAGACCCCGAGAGCAGCTGATCCTATCAGCGACAGCCCTCATCAGGCGCCACATCAGCAGGGCCACAGCTGATCCCAAGTCAGACAGCCCTCATCAGGCGCCACATCAGCAGGGCCACAGCTGATCCCAAGTCAGACAGCACTCAGGGACAGAGTGGCAGAACGGGAGCAGCTCAAGCCAAACTTTAATTAAGTGTCAAGAGGCGCATAGCAGTTAAAACACCAACATCACCATTCATTTCATTAATTTCCACCCACCACTACTGATGAAGCACAGCACAGGATGATTTATGTGCTGTAGTGCGTGTGTGTGTGTGAGAGAGAGTGTGTGTGTGTGTGTGTGTGTGTGTGAGAGAGAGAGTGTGTGTGAGCGTGTGTGTGTCGGGTGTGGGGTGAGGGGTGGAATATTGGGTAAGTATGAAATCAACAGATCGCAAGGCGTTTCTCCTCACCTCAAGAATTGCAGTGTTACGGATGGATGTGTTTTAAATTCATGTTTACAACAAGCACGGGTGTGTGTGTGTGTATGCGGTCTTATAGAGAGAGATAGCAAGAGTGTGTATGTGTGTGTATCAGTAAATCTAAGGAGGAAATACTGCCATTTCTCCAAGGAATGACATTTACTTTACTTACATAGAGGTATCCACAGTTATCAGCATCACATAATATCTTTATGAGTCTTTTTTTGTGTGTGTGCGTGTGTGTGTGTGTGTGTGTGACTGCGTATCTGGGGCACCCAAGATAAGAGGGTAGGGCTTATTTTCAGGGATGTCCCTTTCTTATCTCTGTCAATGCAAAATATAGAAATGAGAAAGAGAGAGAGAGGGAGGAAGAGAGAGGGAGGGAGAGAGAGGGAGAGATATTTATTTCTAAGCATCAAGTTCAAACTTCCACCTCAAATCTCCTTGCTGTGAATGAGCTGGAATTTGAGGAACGGCTTTGCCTGATTCCAGATAATTCCATGGGGATAACCTGACGGCTTGAAAATCTCCCTGATACCGACCCTCTTTGTGTGTGTGTGTGTGTGTGTGTGTGTGTGTGTGATGCCGACCCCCTTTGTGTGAGGAAATTGCTTTGGCTGATGCACAATGTGGTTCCCCGCTGTTTGTCAGAGAAATACAAGTCCTGTGATTTCTGGAGTCCCACTAAATTGCTTCAGTATACAGAAATAGCACCTCTAATGAGAGTTAGTGAGTCTGAATGTGCGACCATGATCTGACCACTTTAGAACACGTACACTTGAGCTCAGGGAAAAGGAGCAGTCTTACAACATGATGTATTCAACCCGCACCGAGTAATTTCAGCAATTACATGAAGCCAACAAATCATACTGCAGGAAGAGGCCAACTGCTTACGCTACAGGTCACACTGCATAGCAGAGAGAGGCTAACTGCTAATGCTACAGGTCACACTGCATAGCAGAGAGAGGCCAACTGCTAACGCTACAGATAACACTGCAGGAAGAGGCCAACTGCTATCGCTACAGGTCACGCTGCATAGCAGAGAGAGGCCAACTGCTAACGCTACAGATAACACTGCATAGCAGAGAGAGGCCAACTGCTAACGCTACAGGTCACACTGCATAGCAGAGAGAGGCTAACTGCTAATGCTACAGGTCACACTGCAGGAAGAGGCCAACTGCTAATGCTACAGATCACACTGCAGAGAGAGGCTAACTGCTGTGCAGGGATTAGTGTGTGCTGAGTGTGTTTCACTAATTCATTCAGTTTCACTAATGCACTAAATGCAGAGACCAAATTTCCCACACGGGATCAAAAGAATATACTTATATGCTATACTATATACAGCAAGAGACCTCTGTGAGTTACAGGCGAGTGACCAGCACTAGATCAGAGTGCAGATATTAGCCAAACCTCACATGGATTCCCAAATAATGTTATTTTTTTTTACTTTTAATAATCCAGTGACATTACCTGATTCTTTACATCCATAAACAACTTCAAAGAATTCTTCTTTCACAGTGTGTGTGTGTGTGTGTGTGTTTAAATGTGTGGAGTTTCACAGGGACCTCAGAGCCCAACTTGCTGAACTTGTTTCTGAATCTCCATGAATTAATTTCTCTCATAATTTCTCTGCACCATTAAAATCTCTTTGCTTTCTTTCATTTCTTCTCTCCTTTGCTTCCTCTGTGTGTGTGTGTGTGTGTTTTTGTGTGTGTGTGTTAGTGTGTGTGTGTTTTCCAATTTAAATTGGATCCTGTTCATTAGCTTCTGAGGGGGAAAGGTTGCAATCAGACAGAAGTGAAGGGGGTTGTCAGGGGAGATCAAGCATCATCTCCACAGAGTTGTAGCCGCCGGTGACCCAGAAACAGGCACGGATGCTTTTTCATGCACCCCAAACAGCTACATAACAACGTTTGGAGTCACAACAAAACAACACCACCATGCACCCCAAACAGCTACATAACAACGTTTGGAGTCACAACTAAACAACACCACCATGCACCCCAAACAGCTACATAACAACGTTTGGAGTCACAACAAAACAACACCACCAGTGTCAACATCAGCAGAAGAGGTGGCTGCAGATGCTGGCATTCTGAACCAGATTGTGAAGAAAAGGCCATATAGTATCTCAGGTTGGCCAATCAAAGGCCATACTGTATCTCAGGTTGGCCAGTCAAAGGCCATACTGTATCTCAGGTTGGCCAATCATAGGCCATACTGTTAGCCTGGCGGGGCCATCCTATATCATTGAGATGTATAGTCTGGCATCGAATCATTCACCTCGCTTAATCCAAGGGGCGGGCAGAGAATTGTCTTTCAAACTGCCTAGGCATGCAATAGGCCAGCGCTACGACCATATCCGTATCCGGTAGGCAAAACGGCAAACACATCCTTCTTAGAAAGGAATGACTTAAGTGCATTGTGTTGCTCAACTTTCAAAGAAAAGCACAAGTCCAACTCCTCCAAAGTTGACGCCAACGCCGATTCAAACAACCGCTCTTCGTTCGCCATAGCCACCTTCCTTGTTGTTCACCGTCACAGGACTGTCGTTATCCTGTTAAGCCCGCCTTAAGACTCTCTAACGAAATAAAGCGCTGTGATTGGAGAACATCCACGGTGTTAAGCCAATAGAAATTCCTATGGTTCGATACTAGACGTACAGGCTGAGCAAATTAATGTGCCGCCGCTAGGGTGCGTCTAGATTTCTAGGCTACCATACTGTATCTCAGGTTAGCCAATCAAAGGCCATACTGTATCTCAGGTTGGCCAATAAAAGAAACGATCGATATGGGCTAATGAATGCACACAGTCGATGACCCAATGCGTGTGTGAGTGTGTGCGTGCCTGTGTGTGTGTGTGTGCGTGCGTGTGTGTGCGTCTGTGTGAGTGTGTGCATGTGTCCCTGTGTATGTTTATGTGTGTGTGTGTGTGTGTGCATGCGTGTGTGTGTTTATGTGTGAGTGCATGTGTGTGTACCTGTGTGTGTGTGTCTGTTCTTGTGCATCATATATATTCATATATTAATTTATTGTATGCCCCCCCATAAACGGAATTCCACGAAGCTTGGCATGCATTCTGAGGCTGTCAGAAAGACACCTGCAATTACATCACCTCATTTTTTTCATTTCTAACTAGGTGGCGCTATACCACAAATTAGTGGTTATGGGATGGGTTGAGATGGCCCCTTGAGACCAACATACAAAAATAAATGTGGTCCTCCTAGGCCTCCTACAGTCCTCGAGATATTCACAGAAAACTGTGTGCGGCCTACTCTCCTTTTGGGGGGTCCGATGTGGTGGGTGGGTGACGGATCAAAATGAAAATCAATCTGTTTCATCCTTATGGGGCCGTATGGGGCCTCACCTCCCTGTCACACTTCCTTTTCTCTCTCCTTCTCTATCTCCATCTCTCCCCTCTCTATCCCCCCTGTCTCTCCCTCTCTATCGCTCTCTTCTCCCTCTCTATCCCCCCTGTCTCTCCCTCTCTATCGCTCTCTTCTCCCTCTCTATCCCCCCTGTCTCTCTCTCTATCGCTCTCTTCTCCCTCTCTATCCCCCCTGTCTCTCCCTCTCTATCGCTCTCTTCTCCCTCTCTATCCCCCCTGTCTCTCCCTCTCTATCGCTCTCTTCTCCCTCTCTATCCCCCCTGTCTCTCCCTCTCTATCGCTCTCTTCTCCCTCTCTATCTCCCTGTCTCTCCCTCTATCGCTCCCTTCTCCCCCTCTATCTCCATCTCTCCCCTCTCTATCCCCCTGTCTCTGCCTCTCTATCTCTCCCTTCTCCCGCTCTATCTCCATCTCTCCCCTCTCCATTCTCTCCCCTCTCTATCCCCCTGTCTCTCCCTCTCTATTTCTCCCGCTCTATCTCTCTACTCTCTATCCCTCTGTCTCCCCCTCTGTCTCAATTCAAGAGACTTGGACTAGTGATGGGCAAATGAAGTTTTGGTGAACCACACTAGCTGGAGAAAAAAAATGGCCGCCACTCATTCATTTTTCAACATAAAAGTCCTTAAGTAAACCAGTATTTGTGGTTACATATACTGGTTTGGGTAAGGACTTTTATGTTGAAAAATCTACATGAGGTGGCCATATTGGATTTTTTTCAATAGTGTCTATTGCTGTCTTTCATTGGTTCACCAAAGCTTCATTTGCCGTCACTAACCACCACAGATGAACATGAAGATGATGACGGTGGTGACGAGGAGGAGGAGGGTGAGGGTGAGGGAATGTGGAGGAATATGATGATGAGGATGATGATGATGATGATGATGATGATGGTGATGATGAGTATGCTGATGGTGATGATGATGATGTTGGTGATGATGGCGATGATAATGGTGATGATGATGGTGGTGATGACGATGACGATGATGATGATGATGATGATGATGGTGACGATGATGATGGTGATGATGGCGATGATGATGGTGATGGTGATGGTGATGATGATGATAGTGATGGTGATGATGATGATGGTGATGATGATGATAGTGATGATGATGATGATGATGATAGTGATGATGATGGTGATGATGATGATAGTGATGATGATGATGATAATAGTGATGGTGATGATGATGATGATGATGATGAGAGACATTAAGCCCCAGCAGGCTGCGTCTCCTGCCTAAACTCCACCTGTTTCATCTGCTAATCCAGAAAGTCATTAGGGGACATTATTCTGTGTCGCTGCAACACAGATGCCAGCGGCTCACACTGCTCATTTGGCCTCCTTTGATCTCCCCACAGAGTGACCAGGCTGCTAACCAGCTTCTGCCCACATGCTGCGTCCTTCCTCTGTCCTGCTGTAATATCTGCCTGGGTGGTTCCAGAACAGTAGACATTTAGGCCTGGAGAGGGATAAAGCTCAAAGCAGATCTTAAGTATCACACACACAGACACACACACACCTCTCTCGCTTCCACTCCCTGTGTGTGTGTGTGTGTGTGTGGATCTAACTCTCTGGTATTAAGCAGGACAATTATAAACTCATAAAGCACTTGAGGTTAACATGGCAACTGTGCCAGAGAGAGTGTGTGTGGAGTGCGTCTCTGTCTAGAGAGAGTGTGTGTGGAGTGCGTCACACACACACACACATGTAACTGTGACACAGGGGAAGAGAAGCATACAGAAACCCTACACACACACACACACACACACACACGTAACTGTGACACAGGGGAAGAGAAGTATACAGAAACCCTACACACACACACACACACACACACACACACACACACACACACACACACACACACACACGTAACTGTGACACAGGGGAAGAGAAACCCTACAGTACTGTATGTGACACATATTTCTATAAGTTTGGAAATGAGAAAGAGCTTGAGTGTGTGGAATAGATACACTGATGAAGGGAGAGAACAACAGAGAGAGAGAGAGATGGAGAGAATTATGAAGAGAGATGGAGATAGACAGAGAGATGGAGAGAGAGAGAGAGAGATGGAGAGATAGAGAGAGTTCAAGAGAGAGAGATGGAGAGAATAATGAATAGAGGAGGGGAGGGTGCAGTAAGTGGGCTTCAGTAAGCTGGGTGTCAGATGGAGTTGGTAGATGGTGTGTTGGTACACACAGCACAATACAGGACTAATGGCAGACACCATAAAGGATGCCCATTCACCCCTCTCAGCTCATCCTAATGCCCAAAGCAGTTCTGCAGGGATGCTCCAAGACAAATGTGCACTTAAGAAGGTGCAAGAATAAAAACAATTTACACACTCATACACACACACTCACACAAACTACACACACACACACACACACACACACATGCACACACACACACTGCTGACAGAGCAAAAGTGAAAGACTGGCGTAAACTGTAGCCATACAGCTAGTCTTTCCCAGCCCAGTCTCACTCACACACACACACACACACACACACACACACACACACACACACACACATAGAGAGAGAGAGAGACACACTATCTCTCTCTCTCTCACACATACACACACACACACACACACACTCTCATAATTAATCTGAATATTCCACTCGGAAGTTGATCGGTGGTACAGTAATCCTAGCTCAATAATTCTGTGATAATTAAGTGCAGGAAAAACCTCTGGGATTAATCACACTGTCACTAGAGTGCAGACGCATAGACACACACACTCTCTCACACACACACACACACATACACACACACATACACTCTCACACACATACACACACACATACACTCTCACACACATACACACACACTCTCTCTCACACACACACTCTCTCTCTCACACACACACACACACACATACACACACACATACACTCTCTCTTACACACACACATACACACACACACACACTCTCTCTCCCTCACACACACACACACACACATATATGCACTCTCTGTCTCACACACACATACAGTACACACGCACATACATATACACTCTCTCTCACATACACACACACACACACATGCACTCTCTCTCACACACACATTCACACGCACACTCTTACACACACACTCTCTCTCTCTCACACACACATATATGCACTCTCTTTCACACACACACACACACACACACACACACACACACACACATACATACACTCTCTCTCACACACACATACACACACATATGAACTCTCTCTGTCACACACACACTGTGCCATAAACTGTAGCCATACAACTAGTCTTTCCCATCCCAGTCTCACTCACACACACACACACATATGCACTCTCTCTCACACACACATTCACACGCACACTCTTACACACACTCTCTCTCTCTCACACACACACATATATGCACTCTCTTTCTCACACGCACACACACACACACACACACATACATACACTCTCTCTCACACACACATACACACACATATGAACTCTCTCTGTCACACACACACTGTGCCATAAACTGTAGCCATACAACTAGTCTTTCCCAGCCCAGTCTCACTCACACACACACACACACACACAGAGACACACACACACTATCTCTCTCACACACACACACACACATATGCACTCTCTCTCACACACACACATACAGTACACACACACATACATATACACTCTCTCACATACACACACACACATATGCTCTCTCTCACATACGCACACACACACACACACACACACACACATACACTCTTTCTCACACATACACACGCACACTCACACACACACACATATATGCACTCTCTTTCTCACACACACATACACACACACACACATACACTCTCTCACACACACACATACAGTACACACACACATATGAACTCTCTCCAAGATGCATCTTTCCCCCCAATTTTCCACATAAACGTTCTCATCTTAAGCGTTTGATGTTCTCTATACACTGAGGTGCAGGATGTTCTCTAGACAGCAGGATGTTCTATTTTTCTAGACAGCAGGATGTTCTATGTTCTCTAGACAGCAGGATGTTCTCTAGACAGCAGGATGTTCTCTAGCAGGATGTTCTCTAGAGACTGAGATGCATGATGTTCTATAGACAGCAGGATGTTCTCTAGACAGCATGATGTTCTATGTTCTCTAGACAACAGGATGTTCTCTAGACAGCAGGATGTTCTCTAGCAGGATGTTCTCTAGACAGCAGGATGTTCTATTTTCTCTATACAGCAGGATGTTCTATGCTCTCTAGACAGCAGGATGTTCTATGTTCTCTAGACAGCAGGATGTTCTCTAGACAGCAGGATGTTCTCTAGCAGGATGTTCTCTAGAGACTGAGATGCATGATGTTCTATAGACAGCAGGATGTTCTCTAGACAGCATGATGTTCTATGTTCTCTAGACAGCAGGATGTTCTCTAGACGGCAGGATGTTCTCTAGCAGGATGTTCTCTAGACAGCAGGATGTTCTATTTTCTCTATACAGCAGGATGTTCTATGCTCTCTAGACAGCAGGATGTTCTATGTTCTCTAGACTGCAGGATGTTCTCTAGACAGCAGGATGTTCTCTAGCAGGATGTTCTCTAGAGACTGAGATGCATGATGTTCTATAGACAGCAGGATGTTCTCTAGACAGCAGGATGTTCTCTATGCACTGAGGTGCAGGATGTTATACATTCATACACTCTCTTATCTTTGAGGTGCACTGTGTGTCCTATGCAGGGATGGAGGTTGAACTACAAACCAAGTGAAGATGCCTGTGCTCCACCCTAATCATTGTGACACGAGTCTTGTGCATGTTAAATGATTTATTTGTTCTCCCCAGAGGCGGCTGGGCTTTTACCAGCAGCCCTCCAGGCAGGCGTTGGCACCACTCACCGGACCTTGCTGCACCTACACTGAGCGCACTACAACTGCCCATGTGTCTGTGTGTGTGTGTGTGTGTGTGTGTGCGTGCGTGTGAGTCTGTGTGTGTGTGTGTGTTTTACCAGATGCCCCTCAGGCAGACGTCAGCGCGACACATACTTGACCTTGCCTGGCCTCAGCAGGGCTCCACTGAGCGTGCTCCAACACTCACAGGCGAGGGGGGGGGGGGGGGGGATGGGGGAAGAGCAATTTAAAAATGCCCCCCTCAGGGCAGGATTGGGTATTAATGTGGGCGACTGAGGCTGGAAGGGGTAGTAGAACCTTAATACATGTTAGTCCCACACTAATGCCTCTGTTATACACAAAGCGTGTGTGTGTGTGTGTGTGTGTGCAAAAATGAATATTTATGGAGACATTTCGAGCTTCAGAAAATGGTTTAAAATGAGGGCTAGGTAGGCTTATTAAAATGAGGACTATGTAAGCTTATTAAAATGAATCTTCTGAGTTTGGAGGGTTTTTTTCCGACTCATTGGAAGTTCTATCTAGATGGTGTTTTGGTGGATATGTTTTTGTTTACGATGTGCACTTTTAATTCAGATTTTGTCAGTCAAGACGCAGAAATGCAAATGATAGTTCCCCATTCCCATCCCCATGCCCCTCTCTCATAATGAGTCTGTCTGCAGCATCTGGAAACAGACCCCTCAACAGCAAATCCAATAAATAACAGAAATAATGACAATACAAAAGAGCTATACCCTTTCACATAGGGTGCATAAAAAATAAATATATACCCTTTCACATACGGTTCCCTTTCAGATAGGGTGCATACAAAATAAATATATACCCTTTCACATAGGCTGCATACAAAATAAATACAGTATATACCCTTTAGGGTTCATAAAAAAGATCTGGTTACACTTTACTTGACAGTATGGACATAAGAGCGACATGACACTGTCATGAACGTGTCATAAACAAGTCATAAACGTTTATGACATAATGCTTCTGTCATTAGGTGTCATTTGGTTTTTGTCATAACAAGTTAGGGTTAGGATCAGTGTTGGGAACCTTGTTCCAAAAAGTAACTGAGTTAGTAACTGAATTTTTCTATGATAAGAGTAACTCGTTACCAGGGAAAGTAACTATTTGCATTACTGTTGATAAAAGGTTTTTGGATCTTTGAGCAGTTTTGAGCAGCCAGTTGAAATGAGAACAGACAGGTGTTTGTAGGCTACATAACTTTAGATATTTATTAGATAGATAGATAGATACTATAGTGATCCCCAAGGGGAAATTCAAGATATTGCACATCGACAGACCTACGGTTGACTTCAGCCTGTGTCATAGGTTTTTGTTGTGAGGCAGAAAGATCTAGATTTTGCTGCTTGGAGGACTTTGCTCCGAGTCCTTCTTTGCTAGTGGATGGCGAGCTATCCTCTGTGGTGGAAGTATCGGTGTTTTTGGCCACTAGCTTTAGATGCGTGTGTGAGATGCTTCATTAAATTAGAGTTGCTTACAACGGATGTCGACAAAGTCTTCGCTCCTGGACATAATGTACACAT
>NW_027468663.1:53559668-53564668 GCF_046254945.1 Alosa pseudoharengus | reverse complement strand
GGCATATCATTTCGCCGCTACAAAACGCTATTTTTATACCTCTTATACAGTTCCAAACAACATTACACTTACGTGGTAGTGAGTAAAGGGTCCCTAAAGCCAAACCGAAGTATCCCGAGGTCTTTATGTGGTCGGATAGAGAGTCCAGAATGAATTTCATCAAGCCAGTACCTTTCCGGAAATGTTGCCATCTTTGTTGCCAGCTTCAGGGGAAAGTCCGTAGGAGTCGATTGCTGAGTGTGGAGTAACACGCTCTGGGAATTCACAATTTCGTCGCCGTTTAAAAACATAGTCCAGTCCATACAACTTCATTTCAATTTCGAAAGAAATACTGGACTATGTTTTTTTTTTTTTTAAATGGCAACGAAATTGTGAATTTCCAGAGCGTTAGCCTACTGTAATAGGGTGATAATGAACCCATGCACACAACGCGTTAAATTCACCCCGACGACTGGAAATGTGATCCTGTTTTAAAACCGAATTAATCCATTTCCTGCCACGTCGGCCGAGGCGGGGAGCACCCTGCCAACACAATGCCCAGCGGCACCGGCAGGTTCACTAATGTAGAACGCTCCTATGACCCACAACCGTGGACGGGTCGCCTACTCGGTGTGAAATGATCCCTCGCTTCCATCTAAAAGCCGTTTGGCTCCATTCGAGAAGTAATATTTATGCTACCATAATAGTCTCAATGTCATAAAATAAATAACCTAATGGACAGAAACGTGTGTCACATTTACACCGTTTTCAGAAGTAAGAGCTAATGAACTATCCTACTTTATCTGCATCAATCACATCATCTCAGAATATAAATAGATACCAAAATGGCTCCGGCACGTGGTGGACACTGCATTTTGTAAAGGGATGGAGGCGTGCCTTGATTACGCAACATGTGGAGCGTGCAAAAACAGAAAATGACCAGCTGAACGCATTAGCATCAGCTGAACGGACACACATAGGACGTGTACATTGACTGCGTTGCTGCTAAGAAATATTTGCACACCAAGTAGATCCCATTAACCTATTTAATAGTGTTGTTTTATAGATAATAGTGTTGTTTTATAGATTTTATAGATAGACGACCGATGTCCCCATGGGGAAATTTGACTTGGACTTCACAAAGCTTGACCCAGTGACATACAGGCATATAACACCACCAGCAAAGATATGACAAAAAAGCATGAAAGCACAAGGAATGTAAACAAACTTAGATGCTCACAAACAATAACATAAATAGGTAAGAGTGTCTGTTGAAAAGACATGAGATACAAAACAATCCCCTTGAGGAACCCTAAGCATGAGATGTAGCCCCTATGCACAGCCTATTTGTAGATTAGATTCAACTTTATTGTCATTGGGCAGAGTACACGTACAAAGACAAACGAAATGCAGTTTGAGTTGATAAAGGTGTGGTCAGCGATTGCGCAGGAAGTCGCTAAAGGTGTGGTCAGCGATTGCGCAGAAAGTCATTGTTAAAGGTGTGGTCAGTGATTGCGCAGAAAGTCGTTGTTAAAGGTGTGGTCAGTGATTGCACAGGAAGTCGTTGTTAAAGGTGTGGTCAGCGATTGCACAGGAGGTCGTTTAAGGTGTGGTCAGCGATTGCACAGGAGGTCGTTGTTAAAGGTGTGGTCAGCGATTGCACAGGAGGTCGTTGTTAAAGGTGTGGTCAGTGATTGCGCAGGAAGTCGTTGTTAAAGGTGTGGTCAGCGATTGCACAGGAGTCACATTTGTTTATGTTTTGTTTAGGGGACAGGCTGTCCCCACTTTGTTTGTGTTTTGTTTAGGGGACAGGCTGTCTGAGGTCTATTCCAACAGGTGCACCATGACTGGAGGTCTTGGCTCGGCTCTGTGTGACACATACCCTTCACCATACCAAGAGATTGGCATGAGTATGGCACATACCCTTCACCATACCCAGAGATTGGCATGTGCGTGGCACATACCCTTCACTATATAGAGATTGGCATGAGTATGGCACATACCCTTCACCATACCGAGATTGGCATGTGTGTAGTACACACCCTTCACCATACCCAGAGACTGGCATGTGTGTGGCACATACCGTTCACCATATAGAGATTGGCATGGTTTTATTTCAGTTAGCATTCATAAAGTAAAGTAGGAGAGAGGCCGCACTATGCATATATACACTTACTTGCAAATAAAAGTGTATATATGCATAGTGCAGCCTCTCTTCTACTTTACTTTACGTATTCTACTATCCTATCCAGGCCAGCACTTAAAAGTAGACACATTGAGTGAAGCCTGCTCCTATCCTCACTTACTTTATTTCAGTTAGCCTAATAGCTGGTTTGATTTGATTGAGAGATGGTCTGATGCTCTATGCATGTACAATATGGCCTAAATCACACACAATCCTACAGACCCTGGCCTGCTCCAGCGTGAAGACAGTAAGGTCTGTGAGAGAGACGTGAGGGACTTGGCTCCATGCTTGGTTGGGGGTGCTGTAGTGGGGGGGGGGGGGGGGGGTTAAAAAAGTTATTGTATTTTATTTAAACGCCTTTCTCTGTTAATGGACAACAGCATACTGGCATTGCATGACACACAGCACAGGCATACATCACTGTCAAGAACATTATGGCTACACTACAGAAAAAATGCGACAAAATGTCGCAAACCACAGATTGATACTAACGCAAACAAAGTAACCGTCTGCTATCTGACGCTACACTAGTAAGGTAACAAAGTTGCTGTAGCCTTGCACCGAAATCGACGGTGAACACGAGAAATATAAAAATGTTGAACACCAACATTAATAAAACGTAATAATTATTGACGCTTCTGACATGGGTGTCAAAACAGGCTAAAGACTCTATCGCACAGCATATTAGACAGAACACATTGACTCAAAACATATGCATAACATAGCCCTACACAACGCAATATTCATAGGCTAGCCTACATTAAATTGATCCACATATCACAAATATAGCCTACAACAAATGCTGACATCATAAATGCACAGTGTAGCCTTTAACCTACACTTTCAAAAAGAAGAGAAAGAACGCTCTGAGGAGGCCACTGAAACAGGCACGCAAAGACACAGATGAATAAGTTCATCTACCTCGCTGAAGAGAGCTCTTGTTTGTGGATGGAGCTTACTTAATATCCATGCCACCTTTCACCGTGGTGCACCGAGACTCCCCGATAACAATATGCATAATTTTAAACTGAAGATTGAGGCGGCCCGTGTTCAGCTCCTTGGGAAACTCACGGTAATATTCAGCTAGCCACCTAATATGGCATATTGTCGTACCATAAAGCTAGCGTCATAGGATATCTCCCTCAGGTTTGTTTTGTTAATTTGTTTAGTTTTTGTTTAGATCTCCCAGGTCTAATGTAGGCCTAACATTTTTTAGTGCATAATAGAATAATAGACAGGGGGACGGAGAGCTTCTTTTTTTCTGATCGTGAGTGGTATGACATATAAATACGCGTGCTTTCCTGCAGGGGGTGCTGCCGCACCCCCAGCACCCCTACTTCCCACGGCTATGCTTGGCTCTGATAGGCTACCGATTCATTACGCAGCTCAGGTAGTCATATAGTAGCCCGATAGCCTACCGATTCATTACGCAGCTCAGGTAGTCATAAAGTAGCCCGATAGGCTACCGATTCATTACGTAGCTCAGGTAGTCATAAAGTAGCCCGATAGGCTACTGATTCATTACGCAGCTCAGGTAGTCATAAAGTAGCCCGACAGTGGGCATCATGTGAGCATATGCCCATCACTGTGCTCTCAGCTTGAGAAACGTGAAGGTTTCCCTTCCCCTTGGAGATTGCCGGTGCCTTTAATCAGGTGCTGGACCCAAAGAACTCTTCAGTTTGACTCTGAACCTGAACCTCCTGGTAGCTTTACCTGCTCTGAGAGAATGGCTCTCTTTTCTGAACCCTTCAGCAGGGGAGTTTTGAACATTCTAACAGAATATTCTGTTCCGCAACAATGTTAGGGTGCTCTCACGCTGGGCACGGTTCACTTGTACCGTGCCAGAGTACGGTTCTCTCCCGTTCTTGATCTGCACCCTCACTGCATTTTATCAAACTGTACCCAATACAGTATGAATGGCATAGTGTGAGTACGTCCTAAAGTTCTAAAATTCCATGTTGAATTCTATGAACCCAGATATTCTTTAGAACGTTGAATATCCAACATTCCCGTCACATTGGTGAGCCTTTACTGGCCTGATCTAGACAGAGTCTCTGGAGAAAAGAATACACAGGACACTCGATGGAAATCCATACATATCTTATATTTGAATATGAACATTTCTTTAAATGAGATGAATAAAAAGCTGACAAAACCATCTGGGCATTGGACTTTATCAAACCCAAAAGCATGATTGTCACTGTTTCTCAGTCACACATACTCTCCCTCTCTCTTTTTTCTCTGTCACACATACACAACAAATCTGAAAAAAGCAAAATACACAAATGAATAAATAATCTCATAAAGGCTAATTATTTACAATATTAACAGAGTATTCACAATGGGAGCGCAGCGCAAAGAAAACAAACCAACTGAAGAGAAAGAACAGAAGAGGATGGAGAGATGCTCTGGAATACGTGGAGGTGAAGACCAGCAAAGCAGAGTGACTCTGTCACTTTCATCATGATTATTATTTAAAAATATTTAAAACCACAAAGTTACAGTTAAGCTCTTGATATTTTGCACAAAAAAAATATATCCTTCAATGCAGTTTTTAAACTTGCGTAATCACCACTGGTGGCACAGAACGTGACACTGCACACAGCCCACTGAGCATGAAGGCGACGATGACCTCTGGGGACAGAGGTCAGGGGTTAAAACAGGGGTGGGCAAACTGCGGCCCGGCCCGGCCCGCCAAGCACTTAAATCCGGCCCGCCGAGCATTTCATTTGGTTATCAGGCTGCTCGCTATTTTTTTTCTTGCAATAGAGACGACGTTGGTTAGCTTTACTGCAAACTTCTTTTCACTCTTCTTAGAGAACGTTTACAATGTCAA
>NW_027468663.1:53544668-53547168 GCF_046254945.1 Alosa pseudoharengus | reverse complement strand
CCACTAGTAGGTCTATACGAACCACAAACATTGTTGACAGTGTAGGTCCCGCCCCTTCCTTGATTTTAATTGGCTAGCTAGAGAGAAGTGACATTGACAAACCAATCAGGAACTGAGAAATCAAACTCCTTCCGTTTCATGCAAACTCCCTTCCGTTTCATGCAAACTCTCTCACACACACCACTATACTCTCTCACATACACCACTATACTCTCTCACATATACTACTATACTTTCTCGCATACACCACTATACTCTCTCACATTCACTACTATACTCTCTTGCATTCACTACTATACCTTCTCGCATACACTACTAAACTCTCTCGCATACACTACTAAACTCTCTCGCATACACTATTATACTCTCTCACATACACTACTAAACTCTCTCGCATACACTACTATACTCTCTTGCATACACTAGTATACTCTCTCGCATACACTACTAAACTCTCTCTCACATACACTACTATACTCTCTCACATACACTACCAAACTCTCTCACATGCACTACTATACTCTCTCACATACACTACTATAGTCTCTCACATACACTACTATAGTCTCTCACATATACTACTAAACTCTCTCACATACACTACTATACTCTCTCACATACATTACTATACTCTTTACTCTCTCACATACACTACTACATAGGTGCCAACTCTCACGCATTGGCCGTGAGACACACGCATTTGATTAGTTTCACACACTCACACGCCACACCCCCGATTTCTCACGCTGAAGTGTCAACCCGGTCGGTCAGATGCCTGAAAAATGAGTTTAGCCTATCTATAGATCTACCTGTTGAGCCACGGTTATGCTTTCAGAGACGGTGAGAGGGTTCAAGAGCACCTCGTCTGTGGAATTTTCTAAATTTTCTCTCATTTGCGATGCTACTTCAGAAGCCGTCCCAGGCGCATTCCCCCCGCATTTCCCCGGCTTCAGGTAGGCTATGCTTTGAGTATTATTGAGTATTTTTCACGCTGAAGTGTCAACCTGGTAGGTCAAATACCTGGCAGATGAGGTTCAACTAAACTAAACCTATACATATGATATCACACATCAAGTGAACGTGCGGAATCTAAGCTTTCCAATGATATTAGCGCCAAGTTGCTGTGATAAATGGTTCGCGAGAAAATTAGCATTGAACTGACGTGCAATTTATAGGCTAATCATATTTGCATTTTGCACACAGCTGCACACCCATTACTCTCGGTTTAATATTTCACTAACCCTTCACACAACACGTGGCAAACCCAATATCACAATAAACAGCAAACCGTACCGAATACGAGGATATAGCATGCCTCTGTGCAATAAGTGGTTCCTGAGTAATCCGGTTTTGAAATTGCAACACATTTCTACATAGCCTCATTGGGGCGAAATTATAATGTATTCTAATGTAAACTATTTGTCAGTAGGCCTACATACATTTTTGTAAATTGCTCAGCCATAGATTATCCCACTATGGTTCTTATATTGTCAGGTTCCAGCCAATCGCATTACAGATAAATGAATATATTTATATTGGCATGCTTCCTATAGTGACATTAATGCAAAAATATGACGAAAATCAAATAACGAGACACAAATATTGATATAAAGCCTGACATAAGCCATATGCAAACATTCACATCATGCAGATATGGGTACATCCTGAAAAAGGAATAGCATGTATGCTATAGGCCATTACAATGACCAATATATTATCTTAAATAAACTAGCTGAATAACACAGGTGACCACTTCTGCATAATTTCATGGAGTGCTGAAATATACACACATTTTTGAACATTTCTGAACTGTGAAATAAACTGTAGCATATGTTTTTGTGATTGTGAACTTATTGCAATATCACCATAACTATTCCACCTGTGTGTGCATGGTTATAATTCTGAAGTGCAAAATAGCTTAGGCTACAGCACAAATATTTCCATAAAAATAAGCAAGTCTGACCTCTGAATTTATTTTGAAAGTGCACCTGATTGATGCATTTAAAAGTTAAAATATACAAACATTTCTTAAATTCTTACAAAACACCCACCCACTTTTTAAAATTGTTAGTTTGGACCCCCTCACTTTTGCCATGCAAAATACCAGTGCTGTTTTCAGCATCTGTTTAGTGCTTCATTGTCATTTTCATTGGATTCACGGTTTAGTTTGATATTTAATTTACTTTTGGACTGTTTGATTATATTGTTAAATGTTGGGACTGATGGGCACTGAAATCTGGGGAGGTATTTGATGATCACTATTACGTTCCATGTAGTTGAAAGAGTGTCAGGATTTCAAACAAACCATCCGCTTTCATGCGTTCATTGAACGTCTGCGGTGCTGTAATGGAAACCTTATTGTGTAGCCAAGTAGCCTATTGAGTTATTTTTAAATTATGCATGATTTACTTTTTATTAATTTCGTAGGCTGGCTTTATTTTGTTATATAGAAGTATCTAAATAACCTGTTAATGTAATGTACCAGAATTCAGGAAATTGC
>NW_027468663.1:53532168-53537168 GCF_046254945.1 Alosa pseudoharengus | reverse complement strand
ACACACACAAACAAAAACACACACACACACACAAAAACACACACACAAACTCACACAATTACATAAGGCATAAACCTTCATTCAATCAGTCACACATTGATCTGATTAAACCTGCAACATATCCACTAATTAGCGAGCTCAACTCTCATCTACTCACACCCACACATGCACACGCACACACACAGACATATGGTCCAGTGCCTCCAACTGCAGGTGCGTCAGCCCAGAAGAAAACTCCCAGAGTTCCTCAGTCCAGAACAGGAAGTGGCAGATGGCAGTGGCTTTGGCCCTAAGCGGGCATCCAATGCCACGGTGCTTTTAGTGGCCCTAAGCGGGCATCCCGACGGGCTGATGGGGCTCTGTGCCGGCTGCCATTAGACAAGGACCATGAAGCAGAGACACGCCACTGCCCAGCACATCTGGACTACTGGGGGGTAGTCCAGACACACACACACACACACACACAAACACACACACACACACACCACACACACACACACACACACACACACACACATACACACACACACAGAGACACACACACACACACACACACACACACACACTGCAGAATATTAGGAGTCTATGAGGCTGAAGTATGGATCATAGTCCCTCATAGAGAGCAGCCTGAGTCCGGCCTGCCAACTCACTGCTGCTCCACTGGGAGTGTGTATCGATCAGCTCACAGGCAGCACACACTTCTCATCGCTCTCATCTCAGTCTGTGTGTGTGTGTGTATGTGTGTGTGTGCATGATGGATGGACTTGGAAGCGAAAAGCCCATTAAAAATGTCCCTCACGCCACACCGTACTCACCCTGCCGACTTCAACCAGGTTGGTCACCATGACGATGGTAGCAGTATTCTCTTGCCACACCATCCTCCAGAAGTCAATCACTGTCTCCTGCATGGGACCTAGAGAGAGAGAGAGAGCATAAGCATGTATTTATTTTCTATTTTGTCCTATTTACCTCTTATGTGTACATGTAATTGAGCTTTGGCAATAATGTTCATGCAACGTTCATGCCAATAAAGCTTTCTTGAATTGAACTGAAAATTTAATTGAGAGACAGAGAGAGAGAGAGAAGAGAGAGAGAGACAGAGAGAAGAAAGAGAGAGAGGGAAAGAGAGAGAGAGAAGAGAGAGAGAAAGAAAAAAAGAGAAAGAAATAGAGAGAGAGAGAGAGAGAGAGGGCTTAGCTGTATTCCCTGTTGGGTGTTGTGAGCAGACATGATGAAATGAACTGATGCTCAGTCAAGGCTGACACACACACATACACACACACACACACACACACACACACACACACACACACGCATACACACACACAAATTGCAAATTGGTGCCCAGTGCTGTTTGCTATGCTGAGCTTGTTGCTTATTCCACATTTAAAACTTCACTGAGCAATAATTGAGAATTGATAGGACATGTTTTAAGGACTTCAATGGATTTAAATGCATATTGTTTCCTATTATTCCTTAAGCACACACACACACAGACACACACACACACACACACCCACAGACTCACATCACTTTTCAAAATGCATATTAAAGGCTTAGAGCACTTCCTTCAGCTCATGAAAATGTCATCAGTGAACAGCTGGGGTGGGGCTTCAAACACACACTCACACAATTTCTCAGCCACATCTTCACACACACACACACACACACACCCCAACCACTCTACCATTCTCTTCCACTGTTATACAAGTGTCCTAGCCATTTGTCAGGTCTTGTTGTAACTTAACATATCAAAACATAAGAATCTGTCAGATATTCTCTCATTCTCTATCTCCCTCTCCTCTTTTTCTCTCTCTTTCTGTCTCTCTCTCTTCTCTTTCTCTCTCTTGCTGTCCTGTCACTCTTCTATCGCACGACGCCTACCATGACTCCAGAGGGAGCGCTTGGAATGTTCCGGAAGCTTGATGAGAGGGACAGGGAGGAGATTGGAGAGAGAGACATCTGGTGTGTAGGACTTTAAAATGTCATCACACACAACCTGTCACATCAAGACCCCAGCCTCTAGCACCACACACACACACACACTCTCTCTCTCTCTCTCTCTCTCTCACACACACACACACACACACACACACACACACACGCACACACATACTGGATGCTATTTGGTCCTGCTATGACTGCGGATAACACTTCAACAAGCTCCAGAACCAGAACAACCGCAGAGTGAAGACAAGGAGGAGGAGAATGATGGAGGAGCTGAGCAAATAACAGAGACTGATAGAGGGATAAGCAGAGAGAGAGAGAGAGAGAGAGGGAGAGAGAGGGATAGAGGGGGGAAAGAGAGGGAGAGAGAGAGGGATAGAGGGGGATAGAGAGAGGGATAGAGGGGGAAAGAGAGAGGGATAGAGGGGGGAAAGAGAGGGAGAGAGAGGGAGAGAGAGAGGGATAGAGGGGGAGAGAGAGGGAGAGAGAGAGGGAGAGAGGGATAGAGGGGGGAAAGAGAGGGAGAGAGGGATAGAGAGAGAGGGATAGAGGGGGGGAAGAGAGGGAGAGAGGGAGGGATAGAGGGAGGGATAGAGAGAGGGATAGAGGGGGAGAGAGAGGAAGAGAGGGAGGGATAGAGGGGGGAAAGAGAGAAATTGAGCAAATATCTCCTCTGCTTACATCTGAGAACCTGCAGCTGTCAAAGTGTGCTGACACACACATCTCTGGAAAAAATACCATTTGTGTGTGTGTGTGTGTGTGTGTGTGTGTGTGTGTGTGTGTGTGACGGCTGCACAATTCCCTCAGCAGGCTCAGTAGAAGAATGAAGAGAGAGAAAAAACCCTCCGTCAGACTCAAACTCTCATGTCTCCCTCCATCAATATTACATGAAGCACTCAATGACATTATGAACACTCAGCCTCAAACCAGACCCATCTCTTTCACTTCATCTCTCTCATCCTCCCTTGTCTCTCTCTCCCTCTCCCCCTCCCTCTCTCTCTCTTTCTCCCTCTTTCTGCTTCCCCCTGTCTCTCTCCTCCTCCCTCCTCACATCATTGCTTACTTTGTCTTCATGTCTTTGTCGCTCTCTCCCTGATGCTTATCTCCCAGAATGTGTGTGTGTGTGTGTGTGTGTGTGTGTGTGTGATGCTTATCTTCCTGTATCCCTGTCTCACCTTCTTCATTTATTCATTTTCTTCACTTCTCTCCTCCCGTCCTCTGTGTATGCTTTAGCTCACTCAACACACACACACACACACACACACACATACGCACACACACACACACACACACACATACGCACACACACACACACACATACGCACACACACACACACACACACACACACACACGCAAGATGCTCAAGAGACTAATTTGTACATTTATGTGTGTGTAAATGTGAAGATTATCATTGTGTCTGTGTGCATGTAAGCACAGCAAAAATAACTTTCCCTAGATATATATGAGAGAGATAGATAGATAGATAGATAGATAGATAAACAGATAGATAGATAGAATGATAGATAGACAGATAGATAGATAGAATGATAGATAGATAGATAGATAGATAGAATGATAGATAGAATGATAGATAGATAGATAGATAGATAGACAGATAGATAGATAGAATGATAGATAGATAGATAGATAGATAGATAGATAGATAGAATGATAGAATGATAGATAGATAGATAGATAGATAGATAGATAGATAGATAGATAGATAGATAGATAAGAGACCACTGCACATTTTTCTGATGTCATCCTACGGTTGCTGAGTGACATTCAAATGAGTTGACGGTCATATTCAAATATATATACCGGTATATATATGAAGAGTTCAAACCCTACAAAATGAGTTAACGATGGTGAGTGAATGCTCTCCACACATAGTATATGTTACAGTTTTTCTCAGTCGCTTTGGTGCTTTTCTCAGATCAGAATGAAAATTCTCATAACTATTAGTTCAACCTCCACAACATTTAGTCATTTGTGCACATCATAGTAGCAATTTCTCCTTCCTCTGAACAAATTGCAAATGCTTTTGAACATGTATCAGTTGCTTTGTCATGTCAGTCAAAATTAACTATACTTATGGAGTCATTACATACAAAATTGGTTAACTAGTTATCAAATTCTGTCACAATACTGTGTGTATTGTAGAATGTAGAATGTAGAATTGCAAAGAAAACTGTGAAACGTACATATTCAGTGTCTTGTGCTCACTTACTCCCCTTACTACAGCAATTAGGGTAACACTTTACTTGAAGAGTGAGTTCATAACACATTCATAGCAGCTGTCATAAACTGCACATAAAGCATTCATGACTTTCATGAGACATGACTCAACATTCATACCAAACCTTTTATGAATGTGGAAGACAGAACGATGACAACTTGTCAAAATAAAAGTCCAACAATCGCAAAGCAGCATTGCCGTTTTTCTCTCCAGCCTTTGTAAATATTTCATGAATATCTTATGAAGTCTACATCGAATGTCACTTTACTATATAAGTTGTGAAGTATTCATAATCACTGAATTTAACACTGGGAGGTAAATTAGCCTACATTCAGCTGACCCGTATTTGTGTAACCTGGAACGGTTGGACATTCCCAGTAGCAAAAGATGAGAAATCATCTGCAAAGGTATCATAAAACAAATACATTTTTATGAAACAAAAATAATTTGCTTGACCATGTTCTGTCTTTTTGGCACTGGAGTAGCCCATTGACTCAGGTGTGACGTGATCAGGTAAGAGGTTTGGAACAAAAACAACAATGCTGCTTTGCAATTGTTGGACTTTTATTTTGACACATTTTTGTCGTTCTGTCTTCATGAAAGGTTTGGTATGAATGTTGAGTCATGTCTCATGAAACAGTCATGAATGCTTTATGTGCAGTTTATGACAGCTGCTATGAATGTGTTATGAACTCACCTGTCAAGTAAAGTGTTACCGCAATTTGTAACTTTACTGTAGTTTTCAAATGGCTGTACAAGTACTGTATAGTGCTGTCTTGAGCATTTTCAGGTAGTGTCACCGAGTTCTGACCT